>NC_045549.1:50891509-51184825 GCF_009769535.1 Thamnophis elegans
CGCAACTGGTGCACCAGGCGAACCTGGGCAAATGCCCCCCTGGTCACAGCCGACAGGTGATGTTCTAAGGTCAGCTGTGGGTCCAGGAGGACTCCCAAGTTGCGCGCCCTGTCTGAGGGGCATAAATTTTCACCCCCCCAGCCTGAGTAATGGAATACTGGCCAAATTCTTGGGAGGGAAACACAACAGCCACTTGGTCTTGTCTGGATTGAGTACAAGCTTGTTAACTCCCATCCAGACCCTGACAGCCTCCAGGCACTGGCACATCATGTCAACCGCTTCACTGAGTTGGCACGGGGCGGACAGATACAACTGAGTATCGTCCACATATTGATGGTATTTTATCCCGTACCATCGAATGATCTCACCCAGTGCCTTCATGTAGAATAGGTGGCACCTGGCTCGACAACATTAACCTTCAGAGGAATTTAGGAGTTCTAATGGACAACTACTTAAGTATGAGCCAACAGTGTGCTCCTGCTAGCAAAAAAATGCAGTTTTAGGCATCAACAAAGAATATAGTATCAAGATCACACAAAGTATCAGTACCACAGTTTTAGTAAGACTAAATACTGCATTTTAGTCACCAAATATAAAAAATATATAGAAAGAGGGCATAGAAGGACAACGAAGATGATAAGGGATATAGAGGCTAAAAAATATGGTCACTGGTTGCAAGAACTGGATTTGTCTAACAAAGAGAAAGAGAAAGGGTGACATGATATCAATCTTCCAATATTTGAAGGGGGCAACCTAGTCTCAAAGCATCTAAGGGCAAGACAAGAAGTAACTAAGACAATACTGAGAACAATTAACCAGTGGAACAGATTGCTTTCAGAAGTTGTGGTTGCACTGGAGGTGTTTAAGAAGAGATTGAACAGCAATTTATCCAGAATTATGTTTGAGTAGGGAGTTGGACTGAAAGACCTCCATGGTTCCTTCCAACTCTGTTATTCTTAAATGTCATTATCAAATATGTGGGCATGATTATCATACAATTGTAACCACAAAGAAAACTGTGTTACAATCCATGAAAGAATAGGTTGTGTTAATGGAGTTTGCTTAATCAGATCAGTTAAAGACCTAATGCTGCATTTGAATAACACAATGATTTTTCTTATATTTATGTGGCTTATCACATTGCTTATATCCGCTTTGTTTGACTAGTCTATGGTTGTCAAAACCCAGAATATAGGCTAATTTAGTCCCCAGTATACTATGTGAATTGTGAACATGGCCATGGAATCTCAACAGTATAACTTTTTTGAATAATGTAAATATAATGTAACTCTTTTCCAACTTATAAATTGAAATCCATCTAACTTGAAACTATATCATTTTACAAGTATGAAAAAAATTGAAGTAGCTTTTAAAAGTTAAATCATACAACTTTTAGTTTTTCTAAAATAGAACTATCAGACTGGACTGAAGTTATCTGGATATTGAAACTTTGTCTAAAACCCTTCACTTACTAGATTCCAAAACCCTACTCTTCTCTTCCAGAACTGGTAAGCACTTGTGACTGACGAACACAGGATGAGAGTGCATGTTTACTTTGAAATGATCAGAATTAGGTAAATGCTGGTTTATGTACTATTATGTACTATTAAAATAAATAAATATTTTTAAAATCCTGAAACAAAATGTAAGTATGAGAGACAGTTTCAATAGAAATATATAACTTGTATTACAGAATTTTGAAGTATGGCCATTTTTAGTTTTGAATTTGGTAACTGGTACAATTTCTTCATGGCAGCATAAGCTAACAATCTGAAGAATTTTTCTGATTAAAACAATTGTCTTTTGATTGTTGAAATGAACAATCTTTCTTAGTCTTTATTTTATTACTATTATATTGAGAGACAGTGTATGTGTATGTGTGTGTGAGGGAGGGAGGGAGGGAGAAAGGGGAGGAGGAGGGAGAGGGGGGAAGAGGGAGATATGGTGTAGTGGTTAAGACATTAGGCTAAAAACTGACAGATTATGACTTGCAGTTCCAAATTAGGCACAGAACTAGCAAGGTGACTTTGAGCCAGTCATTCTTTTCTATCTCTGAGAAACCTCAAAGAGTTATATTAACAAAGTCCCTATGAAACTTCAGTTTAAGTGGATCTTGAATTGTTCTTAAGTTTAAAATTTTGCTTGTTTAAAGCATTGAAACATGTTATAAAGTACTTGAAACAGTTGTAAAACACCTGACAAAGCACAGCTGACTACTAGTATGATAATTGGGGAGCTTGAAGATATGTTACTATGGAGAATAAGAATAAATCAACTTCAAAGTGCTGATTCACTAAAGATTTTGATTTGCTATTGTAAGAGAATCAAGATGAATTGCCCTGCACTCAGGGTCTGTAACCTAGAAATAATTTATATTTTCTGAACATTCCATATAGCACTGAGCAAGATTAGTCTTTCATGCTATATATGGAAATGAAATAGCATTCGACTTTTTTTTCACCATAGCTACAGATAGAAGCAGCATACTATTTCTATTTCCAAATTCATTTGCCAGAATCCCAGACTGCTTTTGGTTCAACAACAGAGAAACCTGTGGTATTTTATTCTACCAAGAAATGGTATCATTGGAATGGAAAGGCAATGATTTTCATGGATCTATATTTCATATTATTTCCAATTCAAAAATTTGTAATGGAGCACCAGGGGTGGGTTACTGCCGGTTCTAACCAGTTCGGTAGAAGGGGTTCCAGAAATCTACTGTACCGATTAGAACCGGTACTGCCTGCTGTCCCCCTTGCTCACTTCCCCCGCCCATTCTGTCGCCACTCATGGGCGTAGCTTGTGTGGCATGGCCGGCATCCTAGGATCTCCCCGAACTTGCCTAGGAGGCATGGCTGCCAGCAAAGCATGGGGGCATTCCAGGGCAGGGAGCAGAGACCCAGGCAGTTTTCTTCGCTCTCCTTGCAAGGGAGTAGTAGGCATCATTTTTGAATTCCTGCCTCTGCTGGACTTCACGCTCTTCTTCGCGCAAGGGAAGTCGCAAAAACACATGGCGGATTTCCAGTGCGCCAAGAACCTTCCTGCCTCCGCTGGATTTTGCGCTCTTCTCCACGCAAGAGCCCAAAGTCCAGCAGAGGCAGGAAGCTTCTCGGCACTCTGGGAAGCCCCCACGCACTTTTGCAACTTCCCTGAGCACCGAGAACCTTCCTGCCTCCACTGGACTTCGTGCTCTTCTTCGTGCAAGGGAAGCCACGAAAGTGCATGGCGGCTTCCCGGTGCGCCAAGAATCTTCCATCCTCTGCTGGATTTTGCACTCTTCTACGCAAGAGCACAAAGTCCAGCGGAGGGAGTAGTAAGCATTGTTTTTGCATTCCTGCATCCACCAGACTTCGACCTGGAGTTTACCAGCTATCTTAAAGAGAAATGGATGGTCAGACCTTTGCAGCCCCAAGCGATGTAGCTCTCTCCAGGTAAGCACCCACTCTCCTTCCTGCTGTTTTTTTTTGTCGCTGAGGGACAAAAGGCAAGTGGAACACCCCATTTAGCAAAGTTCAACAGGGGGGGAGGAAAGTGGCTTTCCTGTTCCTCCATCTCATAGTGTCCCCTTCCTTTAAAAAAAAACTTAACTGGCTAAGAAGTCAGTGCTTCACTTACTGGAGCTCTGGGGATGATGGGTCTTATGGAGGCGGTGACCAGCTGCTCCCAGGAGGGTGAGAAGAACAGTCTCTTTGCCTTTGTGGTGGTTTGACTGGAAATGGCAAGCCTGGCTGAACTTTTAGTGAAGAAGAGTCTCTGAATAGTTACGCTGGAAAAACATGCATAGAGTTGTGTGGTTGTACCTTACTTGAAAAGTAAAAGATACAAAGACCTGAAACCAGCTGGGTTTATTCCTAAGTAAGGTTCGGTTTTCTGTGAGTTGTGGAAACTGGGAAGATTTATTCTGAATGCTCCCAAATCTTGAGGCTTGAGTGAGGAAGCAATTATTATTTCTTTTTAAAGGTTGGTGGGAAGACGAAAATCTTCACTTGATTGAAAGCAAAGATAAGTTAGCAACCCTTGGCGGAGAGGGATATGACTATGGTATGTTATGTTGGTGGAATAATAATTCACCTTACAAAGCATTCCTGTTTGCTTGGGTAAAACAATACACCTTGGCTCTGGAAAGGGCAAGTCAGCTCAACTTGATTTAAGAAAAAAAGCTTATTGTTGGACTTCTAAGATAGTGCCTTCCTTGCGGCTTGCGCATACTGAAAATAAACTTGAGTAGTTATGTGGATTTAATGTGATATTTTGCAAGGACTGGGAAATCTCTCATGCAGTCTCGAACAAGAAAATGTATTTAAATGTTAATGGGGGCAACAGGTGGGCTAATTATAATCTTAAACTATTTTGGCTTACTATACAGATAATTTAGTGCAAAGCCGTGCACAACAGTATTAGATTTCTGTGGTTTTATGTTCCTTGGTTGGTTTTGGGGAGAGCTATGGAAAGCTAAAACAAATGCTGTGTAACAAGGAAACGTGAAACATTCCTTTTGATTTATTGGAGAATTAAAACCAAACATTATTTCAAAGGAGAGAAGTTTCATATCATGCAACTTTCATCAAAACTATTTCACATGCCCTTAAATCTTGGTGGTGGGGGGAATACAATAGTGAACATCTAGGAAGTAGTGTAGTAGTGGCAAATATCTTAGAATAATATTCTGATGCAACTATTATAAATTGTTCAGCAATAATTTAACTAAAAGAATTGTGCATACTATATATAAATTGTTACTTCTTAGCAGGAAGTCCAATATTTTTTTCTTTGCATTTTCACATTTGGCTGAGTTTTTCAGTACTCCGACATACTAGTTTTTTTTATTGGAGATATATTTATTGGGTTTCAGTCTCCCATCAATTAAAAAGACAAGAACTGCAAAGCAGGTGTTTGCAAATATCATAAGTATTTTTGGAATGTATGTGTGATGCACCATTGTGAATTTCTTGTTAAGAACACTTATCAAGTTTTAATATTATGACTGTCTAATTTATTTAGAGAGTAAGTGTTGTTGCAGTAAAGTACAAATGTCATAAGCAAAATACCTGTTTACTCAGAGGTATATTCCTGCTTAAATTGCTTGATAGCAGTGTGCAGATACTTTAAATTGTATAGCTCACAGCCGTAGAGAAACCTTATATAGCAGTGACTACTCTTGAGGGTCCACATTGGTTGTTTCTGCTTCCAAGTGATGCTTTTGAAATCTACTGAAACATATTAAGGATTTCTGCACTGAGAAGCAGAAGAATGGACTCTTGCCTTTATGATGGGCTTTTGAGACACTGGAAAGCACTGGGAACTTTTGTTACTTCTAAGTACTTCCAAATCCAATAAGAAATTGGTTATCTTTCCTTGAGCCTCTTTATGCAGGGAGAGGTGCTGAAAAATCCTTCAAAGAAATGGAAACAGTGTGTGTGTGTGTGTGTGTGTGTGTGTGTTTGGGGGGTTGTTTCTGTTGTGTAGGATTGGAATATAACTTATTGGTCCTGCATTTTGAGGGTGGAGGGAAGTTGCAGAAGCTGAAATGCGGTTGGGACAGACTGGGGAGTCCTATGTTTTATCTCTTTTACATTTTCAGAGATTATATACAGTATGAAGAGTTAACAGTTGCACTGATTGTACTTTATGTTTGTGTACACAAAACAAAGAACAGGTAGTTCAGCACATGACAGCCTGTCAATCTGAAAATACTCTGAAACAAGTAGGTATTATTTCTGGTGCACATAATTCCAAGCCTGAGATCTTTTTTTTTTTTTTTTGCAATTATTTTTAATTTTTATTAAACAAACAACACAAAAAAAGAATCATCTTACATTACATCTTGTAGAAAGTGTGTAAATTGGTTACAAATAACTTTCGTGCATCTCTTCCATAGTCATTGCTTATATTCATATCAGATATCAAATATTCTTTATCAATCTTATTATCAACATAGCATAATTCTCATTTGACTAAAGTTGTTTTAACGTCCTTTTGCCTAAAATAATCCATAGTTAAAAACACAACCACGTGGTGGCATTTCATTAGTTATTACAAAAATCATCCAATAACCTTAAGCCTTTATAACATATTCTAAATCAGTGATAGTCAACCTGGTCCCTACCGCCCACTAGTGGGCATTCCAGCTTTCATGGTGGGTGGTACAGGTTTTGTCCGATACTGAAGCACTTTCCTTTTTCAAATTTAATTGACTTCCCTACTTTATAAATCACTATTACTGTGGAACCGGTGGGCGGTTAGAAAATTTTACTACTAACAGAGATACAAAAGTGGGCAGTAGGTATAAAAAGGTTGACTATCCATGTTCTAAATAAAGATTAGTTAACAAAGTTTCTAAGCCTTTTTTTTCAAGTCACTGTTTACAATTTGTGTCCAAGTTCTTTTTCTTATGATAGTACATATATATATATATATATATATATATATATATGTATGTATGTATGTATGTATGTATGCATGCATGCATGCATGTATGTGTATATATATCATTAACTATATTCCTTATCATTATCATTCCATTATTTATTGTTATAGCTAATGTTGATTAACAAAAAATCCTTTACTATTTATATCCAATTTCTTCTCATCAAGCCAACACATGTGTACCTTATTGCCATTATCAATTATTTATTTTACCTAACAATCTAAAAGTTACTAAATTATTACTTACTAATTATAAAACAGTTAATTTTTGAATCAACTTTCATACATCCAGTAACATTACACCTTTATAACACATTCAAAATAAGGATTAATTAACAAAATTTCTAAGCCTTTTTTTTCAAGTCACTGTTTGCAATTTATATCCAAATTCCTTATGTTAAACCAGTACATATGTATATCATTAACTATATCTCTTATCATTTCATTATTATT
The DNA here is from genome assembly GCF_009769535.1 of Thamnophis elegans. Lineage (NCBI taxonomy): Eukaryota > Metazoa > Chordata > Lepidosauria > Squamata > Natricidae > Thamnophis > Thamnophis elegans. Next base: position 50,898,389 of record NC_045549.1, read on the forward strand.
GTTATCATTAATATTTGTTAACAAAATCATTTACTATTTATATCCAACTTCCTCACATCCAGCCAACACAAAAATGTACCTTGTTGCCATTATCAATTATTTATCATAGCAATCTAAAAATTACTAAATTACCACTTACTAAATAGCTACTTTTTATTATCAAATTTCATATATCAACCTGTGTCCTTCCAATAGGCATATAGTCTTATTTCTTTTGCCGTTTGTGGAATTAATCTTCTGTTTATTTCCTTAGTAAAGTTTTTATGGACATCTCTCCACACCTTGTTACTTGTTGCAGCTCTCGGGTAATCTCGGCGCCCACTATTTGCTACTTTAATTAATTTATCTTTGGTTGTCGATCGTGCTTCTGATAAGGTTTCTCTCCTTAGAATCATCATTTTTCCTTTTTTCTTCTTCTGGCCTTGAAATTTGGGGTAGAGCTCCAGTCCATCAAATTCCCTTTTTCATACTCCCATTTTTTCGCTTTCAACCATATTCATTCCACAAATCAAATCATCAGTTTTCTTATCTTTGTATTCATTTTCCTCTTTAATTTTTGGTGCTCCATCTCCATCATTTTTTTCTAGTAAAAACTCTATCTTCTTCTCAATTCTCCCAGTTACCTCCAGTAAATTTTGAATTCCATCCCAAATATTTTGCAAATTAAAGTTTCCTCTTCTGAAAATTGATCCATATTTCCAAATTGTAAATTGCTGCCGCTCTTTCCAGATTTTTTTTATATTTAACTTAAACGCAAGATCATTTGTAACTTTCACAAGAAAGGGGTTCCGTTTTTTTCTTTTCCCTCTCCCAGTACCAATAAAGTTCTCAAAGGACACCTGTGTAAACACTTCATGCCATTGGCTCTTATCACTTTTAATTACGGAGCTTTGAAGTACAGAAACTGTAAGATCAAAGGAGAAACAGGAGAAAATGCATAGTTTCAGAAACGCTAGCCTCTAGCCTCCGAGTGGCAGTATTGCTTCCTTTCACTCTCTAATGTTGTCTCAGGCTTAAGAGAAACAAAGTTCTTAAATGGAATTTAATAGCAAATAGTAGAAACTTTTGTTAAAATAGAGAAGGAGATTTTAATCTTTCAGTCAAAAAGTAAAGCAACAAAAAATAGAAGAAGAAAAACCAGTCTATTCACTTTAAAAAGAGAAGAGAGAAAAATTGTGATCACTTCAATCCGCAAAGTATAATTACCCTCCCAAAAAAGAAAAAAAAATACTATCCAAAACAATCCAATGCAGGTTAATATCTCCATTTACTTCTTCTGCTTAGGATTTAATTTAGCTTAAAAAGAGAAATTGGGGGGGGGGGGGGCAGTCTTTTTCAAAACTGAAAGGATTCCTCACCAAATGGTCTTTCCGCTTTCCTTCCGTTCCGGAGCCATACCAACTTCATCAGACTAAGCTGCCTTTTGTCGCCAGCTTGAAAACCTTCTCTTGGATCAATCAGGGACTTTGCAGGGTCCCTGAGATCAGCAAAACATAGCCTTCCTGTTCACCGTCTCTTCGGGATGGTTTAGGTCCGATTGGACCACCCAGTGGCAAATGTATTGGTAGCAGTCTCGGAGCATCGAGACCACACGTCCGCTCCCTCACAACATTGGCTCCTCCTCCTCAAGCCCGAGATCTTAAGAGAGTGGCCAATTCAAGTAGTTTCCCCTTTACATACACAGTATATTGTATATTATAGTCTACAAAGTGGTTTAAACAACAAAGGCAAGTGTGAGAGAGCACACTGTTCTGCAATTAATCTTACTAGCCTTTTGTATGGTGCTTATGTGTAGTGGTGTTAGTAGTAGTAAAAAAGAAATTATACTTACAGACTGCATTTTCCTGTACATTGTGGTATGAATTTATTTTTTTAAGCAACAGGCCAGAACCTGTTCATATTAATAAGTAGGAAATCTGTTGGACATCAAACTTATTTTGAAAGTCTCATTATGTAGAACTCTTTTTAGTAGTTGGATTATGGAAGAATTGCAGGAAAATATTAGTAATGCATATAAGACAGAAACAAGCTAAAATAGGGGTGGTGGTGGTGAATCAACTTCTTGTTTATTGCCCCATGTTTTGTTACAAATTATTCTAACTGCCGCCTGTTTTTTTAGCAATAATGATTACATTGAATATGATATTAATATATAAAGCATGTGATATGGTTCCAGGATCAGAGCTAGTCTATATGTGAATGGCCTGAAAGTGTGTAAACATTCAAGGAAGCTAAAACTGCAATCTAGGAAAGGCAGTTCTTGGCCCTCTAAGTATTTGAAAAATAGACCACCTGTGAATCATATGTAAAACCACCCTGATTGTAATAAGGAAGAAAGTATGAAATAGGCCTGTATAAATCATTTGGTGAGATTTCAAAGCATTGGAAAGTTGTGGGAGTACTTTGGAATATCTGCTTCATTGACCAGATCTGGAGGAGTGCTCAGAGCCCTGTAAAATAACTTACCTAGCTTTAGTACAAATGCTAGGACTACATGGTACTTTGGATTCTGTTCCAAACAAAGTACTGAAGAGAATACAAGACTGTAAATATAGTACCCACCCACAACTCTTTAAAGTAGATATTTCATGAACCTACTTTAAAAAGTACCAAGTAGATGCTGTGAGCTTTACATTCCTATATATTCAAAAACAGTGCATAACCCTAACAAACATTATTATTTAATAAATTTAAGTTGTTGCCACTGTTTTGAAGTTAAATTCAGATGTATGGATGCCTCTTTCTTTTCTGTGTAATTTATACCTCTATTTTGACTGTGAATGCTTTAGTCATTTTTTTTTTAGTCATTTATTTGACATTTATAGGCCGCTCTTTTCCCTGAGGGGACTCAGGGCAGCTTACAATTTATAGGAAGGGAGTGCAAGACAAAACACAAAAAGAAAATGTGAAATATAATAAAATAAAACAATAAAACACAACATTCATTCAGCATTTGGGTGGGGCGAGATTAAGGGCTTATCCCCAGGCCTGACGGGATAGCCAGATCTTAAGGGCTGTGCGGAAGGTCTGGACGGTGGTGAGGGTACGAATCTCCACGGGGAGATCGTTCCAAAGCGTCGGAGCTGCTACTGAGAAGGCTCTCCTCCGCGTAGTCGCCAGTCGGCACTGACTGGCGGATGGAATTCGGAGGAGGCCTACTCTATGCGATCTGATGGGACGGAGGGAGGTAATCGGCAGAAGGCGGTCTCTCAAATAGTCAGATCCACTACCATGGAGGGCTTTATGAATGGTAAGTAGCACCTTGAAGCACACCCGGAGATCAACAGGTAGCCAGCGCAGCTCACGGAGGATCAGTGTTATGTGGGCGAACCGTGGTGCGCCCACGATCACTCGCGCGGCCGCATTCTGGACTAGCTGAAGTCGCCGGATGCTCTTCAAGGGCAGCCCCATGTAGAGCACATTGCAGTATTCCAGCCTAGAGATCACAAGGGCTCGAGTGACTGTTGTGAGGGCCTCCCGATTCAGGTAGGGCCGCAACTGGCGTACCAGGCGAACCTGGGCAAATGCCCCCCTGGTCACAGCTGACAAATGATGGTCAAAAGTCAGCTGTGGGTCCAGGAGGACTCCCAAGTTGCGGACCCTATCTGAGGGGTGTAAATTTTGACCCCCCAGCCTGAGTGATGGAACGCTGGCCAAATTGTTGGGAGGGAAACACAACAGCCACTCGGTCTTGTCTGGGTTGAGTACCAGTTTGTTAGCTCTCATCCAGTTCTTAACGGCCTCAAGACCCCGGTTCATCACGTCCATGCTGACAATGCTGACATTGTCTTGGCCACTCCCTCCCGGTCACATGACTGCCAAGCCACTTTCTCCCTGTCACATGACTGCCAAGCCACTCCCAGTCGGTCACATAGCTGGCAAGCCACTCCCACCTGGTCATGACTGCCAAGCCACTCCCACCTGGTCACATGGCCAGCAAGCCACTGCCACAAAGCAGGCCACATCTATAGAAAAGGGTCTACAAATTTTTGAAACCCACCACTGTAGAGCACATACACTGCCACATATTTTTTAATCTAGGTATAGTGATAGTAAAGTTGATTAGGTTTTCTAAAATTGTTGTTGCATAAAAACATTTATGTCAGAAGGATTATTTTTTTCTCTTTCAACAGGAAAATAAAAATAATGAGAGTAATAAGGCATATTTATGTTTATAATCACAGAAGACATACTATGGTCCTACTGGAAATAGGGAGAAAACCTACAATGTATTGCAGTATAATTTTTGACCATATTCTTATTATACTTTTCTTCCCTTCCCTTAAATTCAAAAATATCCTGGTGGTATTTTGAAGACTTGACTTTTTACTCAGGCCTTTGATAATTGAAGCCCCTTCTGGGTAACATGGGTTTGCTTTAATTGTTGTCTAATTTATGCCATCTTTTATTCTATGTTTTTATTACCGTTTTATTTCATTGTTTTATATGACTTTTTTTGTGGCCCCTACAGAGGTGTTGCTGTTGGGGCCATAAACATTCAAAAAATAAATCTTAAGAATGTTAAAACTTTTTTAAAGTAAAAAGTTCATAAGAGATTCCAGTCATTAATAAATATAGCTGTTGAGATTTCTCCTAATAAACAAATTATTTTTTTCATCCCTGCTACTTCTGTCATCTTCACTCATCATTTCTCTGTTGTGGGCATTTCATTCTTTTCATTTTGAGCTTATAGCAATCTTGCAGCAATGAGTAGCCTTGCAGGTGAAGATTAAAAATGTTAACTTGTTAACCTTGAGCAGCATTCTTAATCGAGAAAGGGGCAACTGGCGTACAAAATGAAAATTTCAAAGTTCCTGGTCATATCTGTTACCTCTTTCTCAACAGGAACTGTAAATCTATGAAAACTCTCAAAATATTCACTGAGTCTGTGCAGGAGAGCTAAGGTTAGAAATTCTCAATTTTTCAGAACTGAGGGGTTTAAAAACTCACATTCATTCAGTCTTGTCAGGGTTGAGTCAAGTCTGTTATTCCCCTCCAGTACTTTACAATCTCTAAGCTCTTGGACAGAACATTGCCAACTTGCCATACAGATGATTCTGCATCCTAGTATTGCTCTGTCCTCAGATCATCAAGATTCCATCACAGTTTCGTTTGGATACAGAAGCAACAACCACACCAGTAATAGTACTTAAGGCACTATTGCAATAACGTTAAATATTAAGAGCCGAGGTGGCGCAGTGGCTAGGGTGCAGTACTGCAGGCCACTTCAGCTGACTGTTATCTGCAGTTCAGCGGTTCTAATCTCACCGGCTCAAGGTTGACTTAGCCTTCCATCCTTCCGAGGTGGGTGAAATGAGGACCCAGACTGTGGGGGCGATATGCTGACTCTGTAAACCGCTTAGAGAGGGCTGAAAGCCCTATGAAGCGGTATATAAGTCTAACTGCTATTGCTATTGCTAAATGGTAATAAGAGAACATTCAAGAATACTGAATAATGTAACATAAGACAGCAATCAAAAAATAAAAAGAATTATATCCCTACTTCCAATAAGGGAAACCCAAAGAGATAACAATGAACAAAGCAAATATGCACATTTCCTCAGCATTTAAAGAATGTTAAATTCATATTCTAGAAGCTCAAGATCCCATTAATTCAACAAAAGGTTATTTATAGTGTTTATTGGGCACCAGTAAACATTATATTATGTACAGAACATATAACAAGAATGTCCATGTTCTGTATGTTGAAGTGTAATGTTTTGAAAGGAACACTGGCTCATATTTTTTAAGTCAACATTGTTTTAGTTTAATATTCATAAATTATTAACAAGATATTTGGAAAAGAAACTAAGGTTAAAATGTGAATGTGATATTTAATTATATATTTAAAATTGAATATCTGTGCACAAAATTTAGATACAGAACATATTTGTGCTTGAAGCTGTAGAGATTCTAGTACATTTGATGAAAAACTCTTGATAGAATGCAAATGCTTGTTTTCTACATAGGTTCTGGCAATATTTTGAAGTTTTGATAAATTTTATCAATATTCTAAGGTCAAGGTTTAAAACATGAGTTTATATTTATTTCTGGTTACTTTTGTTTTTTAATTATCTTTTCAGAGAGGAGTACTTCAGTTTCTGGGGTTTTTAAAAATATTATTTTGCTGTTGTAGATTCACATTTATTTGAAAAAATTAAAAATAAAACAAATAAAATTAATGTCATTCTGTTTGTTGCCATATTAGAAGAATGGGGTAATTTGAAGATCATATGAGAAATGGTTGCAGGAACTGGGTATGACTAGTCTAGAGAAAAAGGAGGACTAGGGGAGGCATGATAGCAGTATTCCAGAATTTGAGGGGCCCCCACAAAGAAGAGGGAGTCAACTTATTTTCCAAAGCATTAGAAGGCAAGACAATAAACAATAGAGGGAAATAATCAGGGAGAGAAGCAATCTGGAATTAAGGAGAAACTTCCTAACAATGAGAATTAATGAGTGGAACAGTTTGCCTTCAGAAGTTGTGGGTGCTTATCGATGGAGGTTTTTAAGAAAAGACTGGACCAGTGGTTGCCAATTTTTTTACTACCAGTTCGGGAGCGCTTGTGCACGTGTTTGTGCACAAGCACAATACTTCTGGGCATGCGCAGGAGGGTGGGAGAAGTCTTCCGCCACCGCTACTACCAGTTTGCCCGATCCGGGCCAAACCGGGAACAATCTACCTCTGGACTGGACCTGTCTGAAATGGTATAGTGTCCTGCTTGAGTAGGGGGTTGGACTAGAAAACTTCCAAGGTCCCTTCCAACTCTATTCTGATTGATTTAGCTCATAAACCCAAAAATAATTGTTATGAAGTTAAATGCAGCTAAAGAATCAAGTTGACATGTACAAAATTAATACTATTAATTTAATTTTAAATATTAAAAGTAACACTATCATTTTAGAGGAAAAGATGATACAGGTAGTTCTTTATTTACAACAGTTCATTTAGGAACCACTCAAGGATACAACAGAACTAAAAAAGGTGTACTGGAAAGAACCAAGAAAAGACAACAGGAATTATCATAGAAGCCAAGCACTATAATTTAAAATAGCAAATGAAGCATGCTAGAGAAATTATAACCAGTAAGTGATGAAAACCAGCAGCCTGAAGCATGCATATCCCTGGGCATAATTTCATAAAGTCTGTGGTATATTTTCAAAAGTTCCTGAAAAGTTTGGTATTTTTCTAATTTCAGAAAAGTTTCCTGAAGGGAGATGAAGACAGAAAAAAGAAGTAGAAAGAATGATGGATATATGGATGGATGGATGGATGGATGGATGGATGGATGGATGGATGACCATTTCCCCCTTTGCATCTGGCTCTGCATTATACTTAGTTCAATTTGAATATCTTAAGCAATATGATGTACATCAATTTATTATTGAAGAAATTCAACTTGTTAAAGACAAAGTTTTGGTAATAGCTGACATTACATAAAATAAAGAAACAAAAAAGACAGAAAGGAATTCTTATTACAAGTAAGATAATTAAAGTAAATGGACATTCTTGTAACAACCTTGTCCATTTCGGAAATATTCACAGAATACATGTATGTTTTAGTAGAAATATTCATATATAAGTTAAGATTCAAATATTAAGAAAAAATATTTGCTTTCCTATTTTTAATTTAAAAAATCCTAACTTGTTCTGATTCAGAAACTGAAACTTGCATTATACAGCTCAAATAGAATCAATGTGGGCCTAAACTCGCTAGTTTAATATCTCAAAACTTCAATTTTAGTCAGGGTTATATAAATAATACTTTCTACAGTATTTCAAACTATAAATGGTTTTTGACTAGGAATAAATTAATGTTTCTGCCAGTTTAGCCTTACAGTAAAAAGTTTTCACCTTACAGTAAGAAGTTAAAAGTAAACACACCTGGTAACCATTTATTTCCTAACACCATTAATACAGATAACTAAAAAAAATCCCATAGGAAAGTTGGTAAGAACTATTAAATTTCTTGGTTGATAAGTTCCCCTGGGTAAACAAGGAAACTTACTAATATAAATTTTACATGGTACATCATTATCTTCTCATTTCCCTTAAGAATTGTCTAGCATTGGTTCAATCGAAATGTTCTGTTAAGAGGAATTAAAAGGCAAGCTTATAGGTTTTTCATGTAACATGAAGAACAGTTTTTAAAATCAAACATTTACAATAAATCAATGAAAGTCTCCAAACATCAGTGACTAGTTAACAAGTTGGAATTCAACTGCAATGAAATTCTATTTCTGCAGCTTTAGGAGTAAATGTTTCTAAGAAAGAACCAAACAAAGAATTCAAGGGGACATTTTTCTTCTTCAAAATGGGAGACGTTTTCTTGTAATTTTGTTTGTGTCGTGTTGTTTGAAACCTAATGGAACCTGAGGAGAATTACCTCTTTCTAAAACTGATCTGATGGTTTCATTAAAGAAACTAGTTTAAAGCAAAAAACACAAAAACACAAACGTGATTACAATTGGGCAAAGAAAGAAAAAAGATTTATCAAAACATCTGTTGGGAATTAGTGATAACATCAGCAGGGAACCAGTAGTTTTCCAAACAATAGTCTAGGCAGGAAAAAAGAACCGGCAGCAGGAAACAATGGAAGTTGCCAGGGGGTCCATTGAAAAGCTAATTGAAGCAGCAAGCGGAGACCTGCAGCCAGGAAGCATCCCTATTGAAGAAAAGCAAATAGTAGCTGGGACTATTGCAGAAGAACTGAAGATTGATGAAGTGGGAGAGGGGGGAGTAAAAAGCAGACAAACAATTCATTTCACAAGAAAGGTCAAGAGTGTGACAGGAAGAAAACTGTCCAACAGTAAAATAAATAAATAAAATCAGAAGCTCTTGCTGAAGCTATAAAAGGATACAAGAGAAAAAGAACATAAGATACTGACCATCATATTTGACCATTCCAAAGTGTCTTGTTAGTAGTTAATCCAAACAAAAACAATCAAATAGGATTTTAAAATTCTAGAAAATATAAAGTGTGGCTTCAATTGTAGTGTAACGTTTTCTTCAGTGGTCCTTAAGCTTCACTCCTTTTCAAATGTTTGTATAACAAAAATAGATTAATAATTATATTTTCTGATGCCATAAAAAGTGGATTTTGTCTCCTTATATGTGAGAGTTGATCATTAAAAAAAAGAATAGTATTTTACAGAAGTGCTAATGACAAAGGGCAATTTTAAGGTTTATTATAATGTAACAGAATAAATAATGGCTGCTTTCTATTAACCAAAAAAGTGAAATAATATGGAATACTTTTTGGGTAATCATGTTTACAAGTATGAAAATACATCAACAATACATATATCATAAGGTAAAGGTTCCCTTCAGACATATGTGCTAGTCATTCCTGACTCTTGGGGGCGGTGCTTATCTCTGTTTCAAAGCTGAAGAGCCAGCGCTATACAAACATTTCTCCGTGGTCATGTGGCTAGCATGACAAAACACTAAAGGCGCATGGAACACTTTTACCTTCCCACCAAAGTGGTCACTATTTTTCTACTTGCATTTTTACATGCTTTCAAACTGCTAGGTTGGCAGAAGCTGGGACATGTAATGGGAGCTCACACTGTTACATGGTGCTAGGGATTCGAACCACTGAACTGCCGACTTTTTTATCGACAAGGTCAGTTTCTTAGCCACTGAGCAATTGCGTCCCTTCCAACATATCATAATCTAGTATATAACAGTACAATCTATCTTGCCTTTCTGGAGGCTATACAATTCCTGCCTTTGTATCTGTTAACTACTTCCAGAACAATATAAAATACAAGTCAATAAATAAAGTAACAGCCATCATTTAGTCTGGGGAAAAAAATATTCTTACTTGAAAAACTGTTCCTACATGAATCCATCCCATTCCAGTATCATATTTCCACATGAACTTGATCGCTAGTTAGGCAAGGTATCTGCTAATATGAAGTCAGAAATGTAATCCAGACTTCCTTGCCCAACAGGCTATTATGGGCTTCATGATCTGAATAAAATTGCATAGGAAATTAGTTTATTAAATGGTTAGAGCCAAAGAGTAAAGGTATAATTCCACAAACTAACATTTATGATTAGGAAAATTGGACAAAAAAAGTATTGAAAAAAGTATAGTACCTTAATTATAAAATAGGCACACCCATCTACAAATTAATTATGGAGACCAGCAGAACTACAGAACCTCTCCCCAAAACCAACCTCCATACTGTAAAGCACTATATAAATAACAATTTCTTCACAAACTTCATTAAAACTAGCAAGGAGTGAAAAGTATCAAAGATAATATGATAACAACTACTACACTTTTCAAAGGAATAACTGCAAATGAAGAAAAGCAATTATATATAGACGTATACAAAGGTTAATATCACTGATTCATAATGATTACATCCTATTTCAGCTTATTATTGTCTTTTCAAAACTGAAAACTGATCAGTTATAATTTAATGCTTAACATACTAAATTTAGAAGTAAATTTGGTATATAATTTTAGAAGCATTTTGAGAATGTTTTCTAAGTATTCTTCACTATAAAAACATGTGAACCAGAGACTGCTAATTCTTGAGGAAGGTTTAGTTGATTATCTGGTACATTAAAGAAGTTTAGCCCATATGTTCCAGCGCCACACTTCTAAAATTCTATAGTTATATTAAATATTTCTCTAACTGTAATTACATGTGTATAGCAATTCCACTCTCGATCAACATTTTATCATTTAAATTACTAACTCCTGGTATCTCAAAAACTCAAATCATGGTTTAAAGGAAGTTGCATAGTACAGTGTTTTTCAACCTTTTTTGTGCAAAGGCACACATTTTTCATGAAAAAAATCACGAGGCACACCACCATTAGAAAATGTTAAAATTTTTTAACTCTGTGCCTATATTGACTATAGGCGGGTGTTTTTTCCCACGGCACACCTTACACTATGTCACGGCACACTAGTGTGCCGCGGCACAGTGGTTGAAAAACACTGGTATATAAAGGAATGGCTTGTTTCAACTAATAGTTAGCATGCTTCTAAAACGTACCTTGGGTATTGCTTACCTCCTTAGACAAAGGGAAAAGCAAGATACCAAAGTACAAGAGGTGACAAAAGTGTGTTTATTTGTCTCTGTTTGAATGATATCACACATAGGCTGACTAATATAAAAATATAAAGAGAATGAATTATAAATGTTAAAGAAAATACTGCCAGTGCATGTTTCTGAAGGCCACTTTTTTTTTCAAATATTGAAGATAATTATAGACAGAAATAGCTTTTCTAAAAGTTATGATCTGTCTAATGTGATCTTTCTCTTTCTTTAAACAGCAGGATTGCTCCTATACTGTACAGGCCTTATAATTACTTTACTTGAATGTAATACTTTAATGAAGATGAGTTTAATTAAATTAAATTTCTCCCTAGTGGTTACTCAATCAAAATGCAGTGTACCCTCATTATATTACCAGTAGGAGTCCAACATTATAAATACTACAAGAAAGGTTATTTTAATGAGAGTGGTCATTATGTGCTACACTTCAGGGTAAGTAACAGACTTTAAATGTCACAACAGATGACTACATATTAAGATGAAAGGCTTTTTTTACTTTCTCATTGGTATTTTATTCTAGGCATTGCCTTAAATAAAATTTTAGAATATCTACTGAAAAATGTCTGTTGAATCAATACATTAGATCAAAAAAATAAATAATATTATCATGTTTTCATATACGGCAATCATTCCTTAATTTTTCAAAAAATTTAAGTGAAAACTTCATCCATATTATACTCATCAATATTGTGTTCTTACCAACAACATTTGATACTACTCAATTAGTATATTCTGAAATGTGTAACGAGTTTGTTAGTTAAAAATACTGCTGAGCAGAGCAATATTAAAATTTGGAACTGAATGTAATTTCCAAAAAGGAATAGAAATACAATAATGTAATATGATTTAATATTACCCCTATGTTAAACGAATTGCAATAGTCAGCAGCTCTATTCTGAAAGAAATAAAAAAATTAAGATTAAAATGAAATTAAATAAAAAATAAATTACACCACTTGAAGTCAGACAGTAATTATATTCATTATATTCAACACTAAGCCAGGGATCACATCCAAATTCTACTGCTTTTCTCTTAACTCATTTAATGGTACTTGAGAAGAAGGAATCAGGCAATATAGACTAGCTCATGTTAATTCTGGATAGCAATGGTGGGTAAATAGCAGCACCCAAAGAAGATATGCAGCTTCAAAAAGTAACCAGAAAATTAAAACAACAACAAAAAAAATAACAACAGAAGAGTAGATGATTTTACAGAATTAACACAAATTTAGAAGTCATTAACAGTATTAAAATATTTTAGATTTAAAGATTAAAAGTTAAAAAAACAAAGTGGATAGTGGGAAGGAGAAGGATTAAAGCATCTGTATACAGTATGTTATTTTGGGCAACAAGGTGCTTAAGAACAGATGAAATAATGAATATTCCTTGGTGAAACAGCAATTATAGATTGATCAAATTAAATCAATATTTTCTTTTCTAAGTATCTGCATCTCAGGAAACACATGTGCACAAAACATGTAAAAGTCATCTGCAACATCTGTTTGTTTGTTTTTTGACAAAGCCTTATATCATTAGAAACAAGTCAGAATTACTGTCAGTTATAAAAATGCTGGAAAATTGTAACTCCCACTATGTTTTGAGAATTTTTGAGAATAGAACATGTGGTGGTGCTCAGCTCTTTATCTTAAGGTTTTGAGATTAAAGACAACTAAACAAACACATGTCTTAGAAAGTATTTTAATTTGTGAAATTAAATGGAAAATGGATGCAGTAATGAACAAATGTTAAGACTCCAGTTAATGCATACATTGCCATTCATCTCAACTTTGCCTATGATAAGACCTAAAGTCTAAAACCATTCAATTTGAGAATGACAAACTGAGTATGAATATTATTCAACTCATTTTTGTATAACACAGAGAATAATAGGTTTTTTTTGTCTATCACAACTATAAATTATAAAACAATGGTAGCTCACCCCACTGGGATTGGCCCCTCCTATCTATGCTGGCAGAGAAAGATGCAGCAGGCTCTATCAGCCCAATTATTTCAATTGGTGGGATCCAGGAGAAGGGCCTTCTCTGCCTTTGCACTTGCCCTGTGGAATATCTCTCCCCCCCCATATGACAATGGCCCCAACCCTAATGACATTCCATAAGAACCTAGCTTGGGACCCAATGGGAGAGATCACAATGCAGATGGTTGAATGTTCGGGCCTTGGCACTACTGCAAAGTTGAGCAAACAGCTGTTTACAGTTTTGTTCCCAAATGATATACTCTTATATTTAAATAAAGCAATTAAATCCACAAAAATACTCCAGAAATAGTTGACCTTTAAGGCATAACTACCAAAGAATAAAGCAGAGTTTGTGTTCACATATAATCCACCCCACAAAAAATCAAGTTTAAGTTATATTACAATGGAAATGACACCAACTTTCATGATGAGTTTATATTTAGCATTAAATAAGAAAGTGAGAAACATAAATCCTGTGCTTTGATGTTGGCACCTTGTTAAAAAAATAATAAAGAACTTCAAGCATTTCAAAAACAAGCATTTCACAAAAATCAACAGTAGCCTATATTTCTGATTCCTTTGAAAAATGACAATACTGTAAATACAAAAAGATTTTGATGAATACCAAATTAACTCTAGAACACTTTATTCTTTATGTTTTTTCCATATAGCAATAAAAGCATTAACCCTATATTGTAGTGTTTCTCAACCTTGGCTGGCTGTAATTATTTTTCTTTGCTGCTTCTTATATTTAGAATTTACAATTCTTTATTGGCCAACTGTGATTGGACCCACAAGGAATTTGTGTCTGGTGAACAAGCTCTCAGTGCACATACAAACAATAAGTGATAAATCATGATCTTAATCATCAAAAAATACACTCATCATAAATCATAAGATACAACACTCAGTGAGTCATAATGTGCTAAATAAGCAATCAACATAAAGCATACTAGAATACTAAATAAAATAATATAAATCGTACAAGCAACAAAGTTGTAGTCATAAGAAGATAAGGAATTAGGTAATAGGAAAAATGAAAAGGATAATAGTAATACAGGCCTACTAGGTAGTTTGACAGTGTTGTGGGGATTAGTTGTTTAGCAGAGTGATGGAATGGGGGGAAAATTGTCCTTCTGCATAGTTGTTTTGGCATGCAATGCTCTATAGCATCATCTTGAGGAAAGGAGTTGAAACAGTTATGTCCAGGATGTGAAGGGTCTGTAGATATTTTCAAAGCCCTCTTTCTGACTCATGCAGTATACAAATCCACAATGGAAGGCAGGCTGGTAGCAATTGTTTTTTCTGCAGTTCTAACCATCCATTGAAGTCTGTGTCTGTCTTGTTTGGTTGCCGTGCTGACAGTTATAGTGGTTTCTTTTTAGAGAAAAGCTTGGTCTCCATGGATGCTAGAGCTTGATATTATGATTTTAAGGTTTGCTAAACTTAAGTTTCTTCCCAAGAGCCTCGTTGGTTCTTAGAAACCACTTTAAGACAATCTATTTAACAGAAGGTTAGTAACAAGCTTCACCCTCTAAGACTCTTTTTGGAGAGCCTGTTCCCATTAGGCTTCAAAAGTATTTTCAAGCAGTGTTCTCCTGATACTGATCTTTAAATTAAACTGCCTTGTTTCCATCTCAGAGCACACTGGATCTTTTGAAGTAGAAATGTGTCCATTTCATACCTTTTTTCTATCGGATCCTGAAATTTCATCAAGTCTTTCTTCAGTCTGACCAGGATGGATGCACTTCCTTCTGCCATTCCATTGAGTAACTGAGAAACATAGCCATGGCCTACATAATGTCCTCATGGCAGAGGTGTTCACCTTTTTGAGATTTCACCTAAGGTGCTTATTACAATTGGGTTAGCATTAGGGTATCTTTGCTTTCTTTTGCTATAGTCATTCTATTTCTATTTGCAGGTCTTTGTGATTTTTTCCCCAAGTTTTTTCTCTTATATTCTGCTGTCTCCATGTACTACCATGTCCACTATCCAGGCATTTTTTATTTCTTATTGACAATTCTTAAGTCTGAGGTGTTATGTGGCAGGTGCTTTTTATTTGAATTCAAAAGCCCCAGAGCACTTTAGATTCATTTTCTATTCATCTATTTTGTGGTCCCACCAGTTCTTGCTTGCAGGCTGGTGGTATTTCTTGCAGATATGACAAAGCACCCTTTGTGCTATTTTCTCGTGGTATTGCTTAGTCAATACCTGTGATCTTCTTAAATCAACTAACTATATTAATCCAGTGTTTTCTGCTTCTTTGCAGAGACTACATTTGCTATTATTGCTGGCTTCTCAGTTCTAGCTTAGTACTTAATACTTGGTATTGTACAGCCAGTCTCTCTATTCAACTTTCCTGTTTTTAGCTATTGTCATGTTGTGTTCCTATCTGCTTTGCCTATTTTTTAAAATGTACTTTGCCATTGCATGTCTCTTTTCTATTCTTCATTTTATCTTTCTTGTAGGTCAGTTTGGCCTTCCCAGTATTCATTTTATAAGCCCCTCTGGTATACTAGCTTCAATGCATTTTCTTCACTGTCCTTCAGATATTCTTCCAATGCTCATTTTTCTTCTTCAACTGTCTGGTATACTTAAAACATTCCCATCCATCTGTTTTCCTTGATAATTAGTGTCTGTTAACATCACTGTGTGGATGAAGGGCATGATTCACTGTAATTATTTTTCTGGTCTTCCTATCCTTTTAATTCTGCCAGTCTATTATTTCATCTGTGTAACTAATGATTGAATTTCCCAGGTATTAATTATATTGCTGATATTTCCTTCACTGAGTTTGGATTTTAAGATAGCCATCACCCTCAGGATATGTTCACTTCTAACCTTCTTCTTGATTCAGTGTGCTTGATGTTGTCAGCTTGAAGGATGCCCAGGTATTTGTAGTGATTGCTTTCATCCAAACTCTTGATGTTATTTCATGAAGGATCTTGATTCCTTCAGTTTTCACTATTTTTCCCATGTTAATGGTGAGGATGGCACATATGTCCAGTCCAAACTTCATTCAGTAGCTTGGCTGAATATATGCACAGTGTTGAGCAGCAATTCTATTTTAAAAGCTGTTCCTCCATATAACTTCAAATCATCCATAGAAATGAGATAGGATAGTTTTTGATCTTTATTAGCTATGACCTGATTTGTTGAATATTGGCAGAGGAATCTACAATGACAAACAGTTCCAATCTATAGCCATTGATCAGCAACTATATTTTGATCTTTGTACAAAGCTTCGAATTTATAAGCTGCCATACAAGTTAGGATTTAAAGTTGCTGTTTAGGATTATTGCTCTATAGTTGCCTGGGACTGTGCCATTTGTTGGATCTTTCACTATCAGGTAGGTTTTGTCAGATGTTTAACAAATCTTCAATTTCATTTCCATGAAGTAAATTGTTACACTGCTCGGCCATGACTGAGCAGCCAGATATTTCAAAACAAAACCATAAGCTCATCTTCACTGTTGTTAACCAATCTGGATCTTCATGGACCATTTCTACACCATTTATTCCGTTATTACATGTTCTTTTAGTTTCTCGTTTCTTTTTTATTTTACTCCACCTCCTTTACCCAGGCTTCAATCTTTTGTTTTTTTGTTTATCTTTGGGGTGTTTCCATAGCTGTTCTCAGAACTTCACTGTTTCTTTTTGATGAGGTGTTGAATGGTTCACTGAACTGATCTTTGCATTGATGGATTGGTAGAAACATTTATGATTTGACTGAAATTGGGAATTTTGCCAATAGTAGACAATTTGAATTTATAATGTTTATTTTCCTAGCTATAGCTATTTTTCTGGTGCTTTTATTATTTTCAGTATTTCATTAATATTTCTTGTTTCTATGGTCTTGTTATTCAGCTTCTTTTTGTTCATCTTTTTAGCTTGCTTGTATCTGATCTTAGCATGCTAATCTTCCACTTTGGTGGTGGTGGCAAAGTGCGTGATCACCAAACTTATTGTTAAACTGGTGGGATCCCACCACTGCATACATACCTATGCAATTAAATTCTGAGTTATAGTAATTCAGATAACATTTATGAATTATTTAAATGAAGACTCTTTTTTGAGAGTGAGCATGATTATAACTACTTTTCTTCAGTGTTCATGTTTGCACTATTTATCAATAACCAGCATAAGCATTACAAATTATTTATTTTTAAAATATCTATATTTTCAAAAGTTTTTCAAAATTATTTCCTTAATTTTGTTTGCAAACAAAGGTTTTTAAAAGCAGTTTTTATAGCTTGAATTTTACCGTTGGCTAAAAACAGCACAACTTTTCATGTGGGTAGTTTTATAGCAGTAGAACCAAAACTCAGACGTCACATCAGCCCCATAAAACCTGCAATACATCCTTCTGCAGTTTCTTCCATTTCTTAAAATAACAGGCCTGGCAACAGCAATCATTTTTGTTTGCACATTCATAGCTGTAAGGGATAGTTTGAAAGGCATAAGATACATGTCATTATTTAAGAGAAAATGCTACCACCATGTTTTACCTCACTTCTGTTTCTATTATTTTTAATTTATGATTTTAATTGTAAGCCACACAGAGTCCCTTGTAGAGTGAAATGGGCAACATATAAATTTAATTAATAAATAAAAACCCTCAAAAATAGAGAAATGGAATGTATCTCCTTTTTAAAGTAATGGACTGCATCACTATACATTAAGACAAAAACTGAAACTATAGACAAAGATGACCGGTCAATTATTAGCGTAATGTGCTAATAATATACTTTTTCAGACTTTTGTCTTAATTTCACTTTTTATTTTGAATGAAAATAAACAAAATTTCTTCAACACATAACCAAGTACTTGTAATTTATTTTGATTATAAAGAGAGCTTCTTTACAATATAAAATTAAATACAGGTATTTTTGCTTATTTCTATACAGATATAAAATGTTTTGGTCTATGACTGTTACTAACCATGTTTTACAATAACAGCATTAAATAGAACAAATTGTTCAGTCTTGGATGCTGAAGTATTAATCGTATATTGTCTATATGATATTGTCAGATAATTCTGAAGTACTTTTCAGAATCTAAAGAGTCACAAAAATCATGTGATGATCTCTTTGTACATTAGCATATTAACAATAAATTTCCTGATAATGTAATCTAAATCAGTTGATTGACAATAAGTACATTTAAATATTTTCATCTGGAAGCTCTCATTTATACATTATTTATAGAGATCAAACTCCTATAATGAAGTCTATATTTTTAAAATTGATCAATTTCCATACTAGCTGCATAGCAAAACATTATGATTTATTAAAGGGCTCTCAGTACAAGATATTGAAAGCAGACACATATTAAAGTTCACCAGTTTATCTGGGGAAATTGAAGTTCCTTCTGTCACAGGAAAGGAACACTGTATAAACAGCAAGAATAATTCTTTCTTGGTCAAGTGTTAAGCTCAAGTAAGTTTGGCATCAAAATAGTTTTATATTCATTGGAAACCATGATGCTTTATATTCATGGAAAACTATGATCTAGCATCAAAATTCATGATGCTGTAATTTGTAAGCACTGACTGAAACAGCATTAAATAGATATACAAAGCAATTGCTTCCACCTTGCTTTGAGATGATGAAGTCCATGTCTATCATGAGAAACTTCCACTTAAAAGTTTAAACTCTACCATATTCAGCAGAACAGGCTAAAAAATAACCATTGTTTTTTTTTTTTTTTAAAAAAATAGAGGTCAAATCTATTTTTCTTGAGGAAGCCCAATTAAAAACCATTTAGATACTACCCAATTATGCAGTTAGAATTATTAGTAGATAGAGGGATTTTTTTTCTTTCATTGAGCCCAGTCTAATTCTTAGAAATTGCACGAACAACTTTCTTGACAAGTTTTTCAGAAGTGGTTTGCCACTGCCTCCTTGCTGGGATTGAGACAAAGTGCCCAAGGTTATCTAGCTGGCTTTATGCTGAAATTGAAACTGAAATTCCAGTTTCTAATCTGATGCCCTAACACACACACACACACACACACACACACACACACACACACACACACACATATTAGTGTCACAACCCCTGGTAAGCCCCAATTATGGGAGGAAGCTAACTGCTTCCAACTTCCAATTTATCAGCACAAATAAAAACATACATACATACATACATACATACATACATACATACATACATATATATATGACTTATATAAACTTGATTCCTATTATAATTTAATATTTATGCCTGTTAAAAAGCAACAATTTTCTTTCATCAAATCTCACTCCAGAAGAGATATAGGAAAACCTAGTACATTTTTAACGTAACAAAATATTTTGTTTTATCTACAAATATTTATATGTTACTTCTTTTTTTCTGATCTTATATTAAATTCCTGGTTATGCATGGCTTGAGGTATGCTAGATCAGAGATGGTGAACCTTTTCGGCACCGAGTGCCCAAATTGGAATGTGTATGCAGGAGTGTGCACGTATGCACATGCCGGAGTGCAAGGAATCTGAAGACCAGCTGGCTGGCGCATGTATGCCTGTTTTTTGGACATTTTTGGCTGTTTTTCAGGCTGGAAAACAGCCCCAAAACAGCCTGTTTTTTGAACCAGAAGAGCAGCTGGTGATGGTGCGTGTGCCCAAAGAGAGAACTCTGCATGCCACTTCTGGCACCAGTGACGTGTAGTCAGGTGAGACAGGTGAGGCAGGAGAGAATCCTCTGCCTCACCACTCCCATCATGAAAAGAAAAAAAATGTAAAAGGAAAAAGGTGAGACCTGAGGTCAGGCTGAGCTAGTTGCTGCCTCACCATGGATGACTCTGCTTAACTGTTTAAAAAAGCTTCTAAAAAAGCGCCCTCTACTATGAGGCAAAAGAATTGTGTGCCTCATCTAGTCTGACTTTAGGCATTTTATGATCACTCGAGCAGAATTAAGCAAGGATTAAAAGCCTAAAAATTCCTGATGTAGGTGAGACACTGAGTTCTCCTGCCTCACAGTAGAGGGCGCTTGTTTGGGCGGGGCTTCTTCAGAGGATCCGAGGCAAGAGCAGAGTTGAAATCCTCTCTGAAACAGCTGGAAAATTTAAGTGTGGGTCGGAGGGAGGGGGAGGAATTCAAACTTCATCCTTCTGGTGCGGGGCTTTGGGCAAAGGCTGGAAGGTAGGACCCTGGCTCGCTTGTGCTCTCCCTCCCCAAGTGTAGTTTGATTGCAGGCAGAGCCCTGTTGCCTTTTCAAACCTGTAATCAGTGAAGCTGGGCTGGATCCTTCCGGGGCTGGGGGAAAGTATGTGTGCTCCAGTATGGCTCTTTGACTGGCTTCCTGCCTCCACCTGTGGTCTCCTCGCTGGTGCTCTCCCTCCAATGCAACTGTGTGTGTGTTTGTTTGAGAGAGAGTGAGTAAGAGAGGGAAGGGGTTAGGAGAGATAGTCCAATACAAATTCTGTGTTTGTGTGTGTGTGTGAGAGAGAGAGAGAGTGGGGGGAGGGAGGTAGAGAGGGAGTAAGGAGGGGAAGGGAAGGGAGAAGAAAGAAAGAAGGAAACTTCTTTTGCAAAGGAGAAAAACAAATGCTGTCACTTTAAATCGGAACTGAGCATGCCTGGCTGTGGAATTCTGGGAGTTGAAGTCCACAAGTCTAAAAAAATTTGAAACCCACCACTGTGTCAGTGCCTCACCAGCCATAAACCTCACCGCACGTCACTGTCTGGCACACATGGCATAGGTTCGCCATCACTGCTCTAGATCAAAGATTTACAATGGTAGTAGCCATTATACAGCCAACAAGAACTCAAGTGCAAAATAAAAATGTTCCTCCCCCCCCAATGTCCAATAAACAGTTTGCTCCCATCCCCCTTTTCAGCCCATCAAATCAATCTCTACAGAACAATTTACTTCATTTAACAGGTCAAATACATGCAAATTTTACAGGTCTTTATCTTTTATAGAACTTTAGCTTTAATTTTTAAATTAATTTTATCTTATTAGTCCTGAACTAGTACTGGCTCTCTGAAACAATTTAACTGATCTCTCTTTTTAAATAACATAGAATTATTCAGTTGGTTACAATTAATTTCAGACACAGCAAAACATAATTGAATGAACCATTATTCTTACTGTATCTTACCGAGAATTTGTTATTTAATTTGTTGTTCCAGCTTTTTATCCTTAAATTTATTTGATGTATAAAGAGAAGTATTTTTATCTATTTTATTTATTGTAATGCATTTCATTTATTTTGATTGGAACCTTACTATGTTTTAACACGTTTTAAGTGTCATACTTATGTTTTCATTGAAATACCATACTAATACACAAATAAATGGATGCACACCTACATATATACACATATATGCATATACACCCACATATAGACATACTTTAAACATGATGAACCCTTTTGATCTTCCAATATTACTACATAAATATGTTCTCCATATAAGTCCTAAATCTAGACCGAGGATGCAATTAAACAAATGAGTAAAACATATTTGTTCATTTATTTATTGAGGAAAATTATTTAAGGCTACATATTTTTGTGTGGTAAAAATACATAAACATCTAGAATTATTGGTTCATTTAAAAGGAAAATTTGAGTCAAGTGTTTCAATCAATGGGATAATAAGCAGGCCTTTTCTTCTCTGGAGAACAGAATTCTGATTATTCATTATGAGAATCTGATATTCACAACACAGTTATGTATAGTATGTCATGTTCAAATAAAAGAAAAATTTATTGAAAATCTCCAAAATTCACTTGTTGATGTTCACCTTGCTTGCACTGGCTAATATGAAGTTTTATGAGATTGGGGTGAGGAAAATACTGAACAATGGTGAGCATGGCAGGGTTGCAAGGAAAAATCCACCCAACAAGAACACTGCTGCTAATTCACAGTTTGTGAAAGATCACATGGCTAAGCCAGAAGACTATTGGAAGAAAGGTCTATAATCAGATAAGACCAAAATTGAACTTTATCTTATTTTTGCAAATGGCAAATACTGTATTCCAGGATATCTTAGCTTTGCCTTATTATATTATTTTATTTTATTAATTATATTATATTATATTATATTATATTATATTATATTATATTATATTATATTATATTATATTATATTATATTATATTATCATATCATATTATATTATATTTATTATATTATATTTATTATATTATATTTATTATATTTACCATACCATACACCATACCATACTATACCATACCATACCACACACACCACACCACACCACACCACACCACACTACACACAAACTAAGTGGAGGAAAAGGTAAATATGAGATAAGGTTATGCTGGAAGACAGTGTTTGCATTTATATATATAAAATGATCAAGGGATGTGAAATGCATTTCTTGAAGTACTAAGAATGAGACATACAGTGAATTCAGCAGGGACCTCAGACACTTGCTGATAGTGTCAGGGTTTTTTAAAATCTAACATTATGGAAGATCCTTTGGTAACTTGGTAAACTTAGAAAATAAATGTGTTCCATTAATACTCCTTTTCCATGTCTATTTCTTATTTAAAAATCAAAACAATTATCACACCATCTACTCTATAAAATTAGAAATGAATGAAAAAGAAAGTAATTATACTGTACTCTACACAGCCTTACTTTCAACCAGTGTTCTATATTTCTCAACTTGATGTTAAGAAAATATCTTAAAAATCAAGACAAGTTTTTAAAAAAGCCTTGAAAGCATACAATCAACTCCAATTTATTATTTCAATTCAACAATGAATTGAGATAGTGTTCAACTGGCTTTATCTTGACTTTTAGTGGAACATGTGCTTGTTAGTATTGAGGAAAAAATCTTTTCATTTGCTAATTTTGGAAGAACTGTTATGCCTGTAGGTAGTTTCAACAGTACTGACATTGTTGTTACAGATAACCCTATCCTACTACCACCAATAAAAAAGTGTGTAATGAAAGAAGCCTTCGAGCATTCTTGCAAGTTCTGTCTTTCTTTTGAAGTAGAGTAAATTGATATCCATTCCATTTCACTCTAAAATGTTCCCTGTGTAAGGGATTCCAAATCTGGAAAATAACAAGAACAATTTTATTTCTTTTACTGAAATTTACCACGAAAAGTGAACTGTTGGTTTTCTATTTTAAGACTGTAATCATTAAATTTTAGATAAATTAATTTACTGGTTTTAACCTTTATTCTATCTTGTAAGCACATTAAATAATAATAAAGGCATTTTAATTATACAACCAATTTTTCTTCCTGACAGAAAGAAGACTGTAATTGTACTTCTTATCATTAGAGGTAGTATTCTGCTGGTTCGACCCGGTTTGGGCAAACTGATAGTGGTGACAGTGGGAGGCTCTGTCCACCTGCTCAGACGTCATCACTGACTCTCTGTGCATGCGCAGAAGTGCCCTGCGTGAGCACTCCTGATTCCGAACCAGTAGCAAAAGTAAGAGCATTTCATACCTGCTAATCATGTGTGCCTCAAGTGGAAAAAGTCAGACTATATCATGTGTTAAATGATATATAACACTACTTTAGACAGTGCTACAAATCACTAAGCATATGATATAGTCTGGCATTTTTCAGTTGAGGTATTCAGTACATGTATAGGTAATTAATTTCTTCAGTTGTCCATTGAGTTTTTCAGGTCATTCCTTGTTCAAACTGCTTTCACCCTACTTTCAAAATGACTGATTGAGGTTGGCATGATCCTTTTCAAGTGTTACCTATAATCTATAAAATCTATGCTACCATTCATAGTCACATTTTAACATATTTTCATGCTTTAGAAATGCAGTGTTATTAATTATCATAACTTTTTTCCAAACATAAATTCTGTTACCTACATTGAACAAGAAGTTGCTTTTGAATTATTATTCTACATTTTCAGAGGTTGATCCATTAATTATCCCATTTAAAGGAGCACACTCATCAGATGAGTAATTATGTGTTTTTAGCTTATCACAAGGAAGAGTATAAGAACATAGAATTGTCTCTTCTGACAATATCAAGGACAGATGAAGCAACAACTACTGATCATCACACATGAAATGTTTAAAAACTGCAATTTTATTACATGGGAGAAGGTGATTAAGTATATTAGTTATAGTATCATATTGAAAGAAAACTCTTCACAATGACAAGAACAATTCAAGCAATGCTTTAACAGCATTTGTAATTTTTTCAGGATTGTTTTTAATGGTAAAATATGATAGAAACATTATTTATAAATCAATCGTTATGCTGACAACTCAATAGGGAAAAAATAAGAAGCACAATTTTAATCAAACATATAGCTGATTGTAATTTAAATAATATCATTATTTAATAATTTGATTCAATAAATTTTATGCCCTGGTTCAACTATTATCTGATGCAAAACTGTTCTTACCACTGCACAAAATTAGATAGCATTGGGAAAAAAGTAACATCATTGAGATCTAATTTTATTTTCATATAATTTTAATTTTATAATTTTTTGCTTCTCAGGCAACACAGACTGCAATAAATTCTGATTTTATCATGCATGCAAGTATGTGCATATTCACATCCAAAGAATGGTTTATCTGAAAAGAGAAGACAACCATGGGATGAAGATCCCAGAAGTGGTAGAGATATTTTGTGTTCACACCCAACTAAAGTAGTCCTTAGAAGCTGGAAGGATCCCAGATCAATTATATTATCAACAATGCCCTAATAGAACATTCTTTCAGAAAATACCAAATATCAGGAAGAAAAAAAAGCTATTTTCAATATTTTAAACTAGAAGACAAATGTAAGCAGCCTCTGCAGTGGATTAGGGATGAGACAAAGACAATATCATGAGAACATAGCTTTAAAAATGGCAAGGCAATGTATGTGTATATATGAATGAATGACCATCCAGGCAGAAACCCAATATTTTTACTGTTGCCTTTTTGTTACATTTTGTTGTATTTGTGCCTTTATTTATTTATCAGCACAAATACAACCACATATATATATATGTATGTATGTATGTATGTATGTATGTGTATATACATACATACATACATACATACATACATACATACATATATATATGTATATATATATATATACTTAAAGTCACAACCCCTGGTATGCCCAAGTATGGGAGGAAGGTCACACTTCCACTCTCTGTCATTAGGCTCGTCACAAGAGACCATCCAGACAGAAACCCAATATTTTTTACTGTTGCCAGCATAAATATAACATATATATATATATATATATATATATATATATATATATATATATATATATATATATATATATATATATATATATATATATATATGTTATATTTATATATATATATATATATATGTCTCTAGTTGTTTAGTTGTTCGGGTTTTCTCCCGCGTAGAATTGGAGATGTCCAGGAGTAGTGGAAACTACTCCTGGAAACACCAAACCTGAAGTAGTCAGCAGCAGCCTGAAGATGACGAATGTGACTTCGTCGAAACGTCGCCAAGACATCTCCAATTCTACGCGGGAAAAAACCCGAACAACTAGAGACATATATATATGTGTATATGTATGTATGTATGTCCTTTGTTAGTCCTTTCCATTAATTTATGTGTGAGAAAGGTTATGTATGAAGATTATGTATGGGCATTAAGGAAGTATCATGACACAGTGCTGGAATATGATACATTAAAATTCAACAAAAGTGCAGATTGTGAATTTGATACACTTGTTTTCTTGTATTTTTATCAGCCAAGAGAACCTGTCCATGATGACAGAAAATATATTTTCACTTTTAACATGCTGGTTCTCTTAAAAAGGCAAAGAGAATGACCATTGGTTTACCTGAAGGGTCATTTCCTGGGTGCTGCTTGGAAAGTCCAAGCATGGGTTAAAAATACAGCCAATCTGCCCAGGATTGAATTGAAACTTTAAGCCACACCTCTGGTGCTGACTATTCTTCAGATTTTCTCAATGAAGGCGTGGACATTGCAGCTGTGAAGTTCAAGAACAAAGTCATACAAAGTCTACATAAAAGTCACATGTCCAGTTCAAAGGAATGCAACAGAAGGCGGAGACAGACCCCAGGGTGGCGTTGGACTCTTCGCAGCACCCAGAAAACAGCCCTTCAGGTAAGCCAATGGTCATTTTCCTGGGTGCTGCTCAGAGAGTCCAAGCATGGGACATATCCAAGCTAAATGTCACTAGGGCAGGAAGAAGAAGCCTCCAGGGTCTCTATGCTTGCATGGATGCTCTGAAGAACTCACCTCCCAAATGCCCCTTCTGCAGAACCAAATTTGTCCAATTTGTAGCTCCGAACAAAAGGAGACAAAGAAGTCCAGGTCGCTGCCCTGCAAACCTCCTCAATCGATGCCCGGGTGGTGGTGGCACTTCTGGTGGAATGTGTGGTGATATGGTGTGGCACCGGTGTGGATTGTAGAATGTGGAGCAAGGTAATACAGGCCCACAACCAACATCCGATGGTAGGAGAAGAGACCTTGCGGCCCTGGGAAGCAGGTTGAAAGGATACAAAAAGCGACTCGGAACGTCGGAAGACAGCTGTGCGTTTAATGTATTTGTGTAGTGTCCTGCGAACATCTAGCTTGTGCCTGATGCAGCCCAGAATTGACTGAAGGAACTGCATCTTGAACCTCCTGTATGCTATGTGATGGTTTAACATTTTTAGATCAGGTATTCCCCTCCACCCCCTGGAATTCTTTGGAACAAGGAAGAGGATGGAATAATAACCTGTACCTTCCTGGTCTGATGGAACTGATTCTATGGTCCTGATTTCCCTGAGATGAAGGATCTCCTGTTCCATGAGAGCCTTCTTGACTGTGGAGGTGGGAGTTGGGCATCGGATGAAATGTCGAGGAGTGGATATGATTTCCAAAGTCAGACCTATGCGGATCATTTGAAGGACCCACTGGTCTGACATGATCTGCTCCCATTGGGCATGGAACAGCTGTAGATGCCCTCCTATGGGAGCCGTCTACTGATGGTTATTTATATTGTCTGAAGGATCTGGAATCAGATGCTCTGCGATAGGGACATTTGGAAAAGGACTGCTGGCAGCCTCTGTCATGAAAGGGCTGATGGTCATGAGACCTATTCGTGCCCTGGTTAAAGGAATGTTGGAAGGAACCAGAGGTGGAAGGCTGTTCCGTGTTCTGAAAGGACTTCGGTAGGACTGAGGCCCCTTGTGATCAGACTTCTTATTGACCGAAGGCATGACCTTCTTTTTGTCCTTATTTTCAATGAGGACAGGATCAAGGGCCTCCCCAAACAACTTGCCGCCCTTGAAGGGAGCAGAAGCGAGCTTCCATGTTCCAATGTCTAAGCCATAAAAGCCGTCGAGTGGTGACATTAGAAGTTAGGGATCAGGATGCAAATTTGGCAGCATTTAAGGTGGTGTCAGCAGTGTACTCTGTGGCTGCAATGATCTTGTTAACATCCTGCCTCAATTTGGTATCCCCGGCCGGAAGCTTAGCCGCCCAGAGTCCCTAGGGAGTGGGCGGCATACAAATTTTATTAAAATTTAAAGTTTAAGTTTAGCAAGAAGCTGCCTTAACCATACTAGTGCTGCCCTGGACAGGAAGGACGCAGAAGCGGAAGTCTTAATGGCTCAAACTGCCGCCTGATGAGTCTTATGGCAGACATTTTTGGCCCTCTTGTCTTCCGCCTTGAGCCCCTCCAATAGCTCAGGGGAAGCACTGAGGATGAGGTGAGTGCCGCCACTGGTACATCCACAGGAGGCAGTTTCAGCAGGTCCTCCAGACTCGCATCCACTGTGTACAACTTATCATTACCACTGGTAGTAGCTGTGCCCATTGCTTTTGCACCACATTTAGAAATAATTTTGAAACTGGCACAATTTACTGTGTTGGTTCCGACTCCTCAAAGAGTCCCTCACTGAGGTCCTCAGGAGCAGGAACAACTGGGGCAGAGGTGCTGGTACCCAAATGGGTTGAGGCTTTAGCCTTGTTCAAAATAGTCTTGAAATGAGCATGCTTGAACAAACCAGAAAAGGCAGGTGTGTTTGAAACAGCAGCTTCATCCCTGGAGAATTCAGGCGCAGGGGGTGGACTAATGTCCTCCTCCTAGTCCAAATTTTCACTAGCCAGAGAGGAATGTGAAGACTGAGGTTGCTGGGCCTGAGAAACTCCCTGGAGCCATGGGCAGTCAGCTTTGCGTGGGCGCTTGGCTCATTGCAGCATGCCAGCCTCTATCCCCTGAGAGATGGCCCTGGCAATGACATCTTGCATCTCTATGGATAGGTCTGGTCCCTGATCCTCCAGAGGGCCTCCCTAGAAGGGAGCTGAATAGCCAGTTGCTGGGATGCAAAGGGACCCACCGGGATCAACTCTTCCTCAGGGTTGGAGAGGCATGCAAATAGATTGGCTCGGTCAGCCATTGAGGGCCCTGGAGAGCCCGCCATGGTCATGGAAGCCACAGAAGAAAATTCCTGGCCATCATCCTCACTTTCAGACACCACATTCCTGTCAAGGTTGGACCTCTAGTGGATGAACCTCAGGGGAGGCCGGCCTGGAGGACTGAGCCTGTTGTTTTTGGACCTTGGAGAATTGTTTTTCCAAGGCCTTCTGGCATCTCAGAGTGTTCGTATCTAGACCTGAACCCTGCTTGGTCCCCTGCCTGGAATAAGGTTTGCTTGGTCTAA
Source organism: Thamnophis elegans (assembly GCF_009769535.1). Taxonomy (NCBI): domain Eukaryota; kingdom Metazoa; phylum Chordata; class Lepidosauria; order Squamata; family Natricidae; genus Thamnophis; species Thamnophis elegans. Next base: position 50,927,065 of record NC_045549.1, read on the forward strand.
TTGACACCCTGGCTGCCTTGCCAGCTTGTGTGGTACAGGCCCTGATGGTGGATGGGCCTGGCAGTGGTTCCTCAAGGGCCTTTTCTGCCATGGCTGGACGTAGGGATATAAGGGCCAAAATTAGGACTTCCCCCCACTCACCACCTTACAGTTGGAAAGGTGCCTTAGCGCTCTAGCGAAGAGACACTGAAGGCAGGGAAGGCAAGGCTCAGCAGTCCTTAATGGCAATGAGCAGATCAGTGTGAGCTCTGAAGCTCCCAGCACCACGCGGGTCAGATGCTGAGGAGTGCAACCTCTTAGGGCCACAAGCCTCCTCAGCTGCCCACTGCAGAGTTGTTTTAATGAAGGCAAAACCCGCCTGAATGACCGGTCAGGAAGGCTCCTGGTGGCAACATGCAAGAGACAGGCAATCAAGCAGCTGGGGCAGTTTTTGCAGCAAAAACTAGGCCAAACAAAATGGCAGCCATCACTTTTGTCCTTCTCAAAATGGCCACCGCAACGTGTGACCTCCTTAAAATGTTCTCCCGCACTCACTGGAGAGCCCTGAGGCTCCTCACAAACTGTCGGCTCCCTTAGAAACTCAGTCGAAAGTAGTGAAGGTCTCAATGGGGAGAAAGATCACAGTGGGATCGCTGTGATCGTGCTGGCATTGGCACTCTGACCCACGTGCCTTCCCCAACAGCTGCCTGCAGCTTCACAGCACCCAAGCGAACCCAGGACACTGGAGAGGCTGAAATTGCTGAGAACCAGGGAATTAAGGTAAAGGGAAACTCACCAAGCCTGCTCCAATGATCAGGAAGGAGAGGAGAAATTTTGCAGCAAGGTAGAAAAATAGAGAGTCCAAGCAATCAATTAGGAATGAAGAGAAACTGGAAGCGCGTCCACTGAGCTAGCTGAATTGAAAAAATCTGAAGAATAGTCAGCACCAGAGGCGTGGCTTAAAGTTTCAATTCAGTCCTGGGCAGATTGGCTGTATTTCAACCCATGCTTGGACTCTCCAAGCAGCACCAAGGAAAAAAGGAACTTATTTTAAAAGTAAGACTGTCTTAAAACAGTACACAGAAAAGTATTTCAGTCAATCTCATGTAACCACATTTTCAATCTTCGATTTATTTATTTGACTTGTGTATTGCTGAAGAATATATTGAAGCAGTTTTGTCTTACAGCATAACAGCACACATTTCCTTTCTTACTCTTGGCAGCCAGTAACTTCTCAGATTGCAAACAGACCAAAACTAGTTCGGTTTCCTTATGTTTTTTAAGCCAATAGCCTGGTACACTAATTAGAAATAAAATGCTTGACCCATAAAGGAAACTGCAGGAAATCTGAAATGAAGGCATTATGCAGCATTTCATGCTCCTTAGTGATGCCATTTTAAATATTTCAGACAGCTATAAATAATTAAAACCTCACCACAGCAAATTATGTCCTATTATGCAAATAAACAGCCTCCTCCCCAGTTTCATTAGAGATGCTAGATGACAAGCTGAGCAGTTTAAACATGGCAAGGTATTTCAATGAGCTGAAAAATCTTTCAATTTTATTTCTGGTAGTGCCAAGTTTCATGTGGATTTTTACTCTAATGCTTTAATTTGCATGAGCAAATAAACATTTAATAAACCTTTTATAAGTGGTGAAAATGCATCATTTAATTAAATTTGATTTGTTGTAAGACTATTGCACTTCATGAATATTTAAGGTCAGCAAACAGTTTGGCTAATGGAAGAATTAATTATTTTTTCTTCAAAATATGCACATCATACAACACCTGTATTGCAGATTCCTTTTCCTTTTATAAATTTTGTTTTAATTTTGTTTCTTTCCTAAACAAGAAATATGAAAACAAGAAAGGGGAATATGTTGATTTGGATAAATGCATTATAAAATTGAATAAATATTGTAAAGAAAAATGTTTACAAAATTAACAAATGTACATACATTTTAAAAATCTTCATTAGAAAAAAAATCATTTTTCAACATGAATTTTGTTCATTATCGTTAGAACCTAATCTTGTAACTGTCTTCTTGTTCAACCTATTTTTAAACCAATCTTATATTATACCTGACTTGCAGAATTTCCATTTTATTACTTCAGTATGATTAGTTATTTTGATTCACAAATCATAAACATTTAAAATTAAAAATTTAGCAAACAGAAACTTACCGTAGAACAAAGTATATATATTATTAAGGATAGATTAAGAATTAAAACGTTATTCTTAACTTATATAAAAATCATGAATAGTTAGACAAACTACCAAGTGACAATAATATACGTGATAATGAAGCAAGCTTGTTCACTAGCTTGTTTTCTAGCATATTCTTAATTATTTGAGGAAACTTCTTAAAAATAAAAACACCCTTTCTAAATGACTGCAGATACATTCTCCAATTCATTTTACATACTAACATTATCTTCAGCTGTATCTTTATAGTTGAAGTCAGACAGAAAGTAAGATTTTTGATGACTGCAGTAAAAGTACTACATTTTAAAATATGTATTTTGAATTGAATTATGTAGCTGTTGTTAAAATAATTTAATACAGGAAACACTATGAAACATGCACATTATGTCAACGTTAAATATATTGGAGCAAAAGAATCACATGGAATATCTAGGGAGTCTTCCTCAGCCACTTAGTTGTGCTAACACTACTTATTTTAATATTTCATGTCAGGGTAAAATTTCATGTCAGAACTGCATTTTCAAAATATCTGGAAGATACCAGATTGGAGAAACCTGCCACAGTTTGAGAAATCAAACAAGAGTCGTCCCCCCCCCCCCCCCCGGAAGAAATGAACTTCATCTCCCAGCATTATGGTCTTATCAAAAAGTATTTTAACACGACTAGTATTCACATCATTTTTCAACAACTACATTTCCTTTTACATGAAATATAATTTTACTGACTGAATATTCAAAAGATAAGCTTTGGGTTGTGGTGAGTACTTTATCATTATTGCTTTGATCAGGGCACCATCAAAGGGCTATTTGGACAATAATGATGCAAGTGGAAACATGCATTAGTACTTATTTGTTAAATTAATGCAACAAAGAAAACAATTGAAACAGCAAACACAACTGCAACTACACTATGTCAGAATAAACTTTGATTTAGCAGAAACATAGGATCATCTGCTTAAGATAATAATATTTCAACTGAAAGTGAGCTATGTATAGAACCTCTTAAGCCTACCTTCACAACTATCACCTATAGCACAGGAGCTGATGTTCTCAGTAATTCCATTTTCTCATCATTCAGTCCTTAATCTCTTTTAAAACCTCTTTTCTTTATTCTGAGTACAATAACAAGATTATGCACATCATACCACTCAGTTTTCTCTGGAGAATAATAGATTTAATTACTGTTTTTCTGTCAATAAAAAAATTACATAGCATATTTTCTGACAAAATATTTCATAGTGCTAAAGTCTCCTGTTTTTAGAGTCAAATCACGTAAATTGATGTGATAAGGAATCTTATTAAACTGTATATATACACATACACATATACACACATACATAAACACACATATATACACACACACACACAGTGTGTGTATGTGTGTGTGTATATGTATGTATGTTTATATGTATGTATGTGTATGTGTGTATATATATACACACACACATATATATACACATACATACATACATACATACACACACACATACACACACACCTACATGCAAGTATTTTATCTACATAAATATAGCATATTTCATTTATTTCTATATCATTATCTTTATAAATAACTCAAGGAAATGAACATAACTAATACTCCTTCCTACTTTTCCCACAACAATAACTCTATGAGGTAGGTTGAACTGAGAGCCAGGGATTGGTTCAAAGTCATCCAGCTGGCTTTCATGACTAAATTGGGACTAAAACTCTTGATCTCCTGGTGTCTTAATCACTAGACATGTAATGTGCTATCTGGTAGAGATGTTTACAAGATACTTTTTAAAAATATATACATTAATCAAGAGACCAAGCAATCAAAAAATTGTGTCAGGAAAGAAGTAAAAATGTTCTTAGGTCTTAGTCTATTTTGTGGCATTTAAAACCCATTTCAGTCCAGGAGCTTGATTTTCCACATTCTTACAATCTCAATTTCACAAAACCCAGTGAAGTGTATTAGATTTAAAAACAGAAAAATAATCTTCAAGCTGAGTGAAATCTCAACTTGGATATCCTTAGATATAATGCAAGATTCTATAGCGGAAGGGGTAGTAGAACCTGGGTATGGAGTTAAAAGAGGGATCAACCTAGAATCATAGCTACACAGCTATGACTCAATCCAATACCCCTTGAATTCCATTGGCCCTTATCTAAGTCCAAACAGTGCTGTTAATTGACAAGGATCCTGTGCATAGGCAGGCATGAATGACAATCAGTTTTATTGGATCTGTATATGGACCTGATCCTTCACACCTGACAGATTCTCACTACACAGATATACATACATACATACATACATACATACATACATACATACATACATACAAACATGTGCCTAATTTCCTAAAATGCACAATTTACCTACAATTGTTTTTTTGTATAATGAAAAGACATATATAGTATATGTCAAAGTTGAGAATTAGTCTGGTGCAATGGTTATGCAGCTGGACTGGCACAAGGTTATCCAGATTATAGACCAGAGGATTACCAGTTCACTGAATAACTTCAGCTCAGCCCATCCACTCACATAGATGTTTTGCAAAAGCATGGACTGTTATGTATGCTATCTTGAGCTCGTGAATGAAAAGGTGGTATAGACAAGTGCTTTTCATTTTTGCCATTATCATTCTATTTCCTGATTTCAGTCATTCTTGTTCTAGCATATCCGAAGCAATGTAGTGAGTCTCTTTCCTACTAGAAGAGAGAAAAAGAAATCCTACAACAAATATTGGTTGCATTATATTAATGAGAAGTTTTTCTCTTTCTTCCTGGTATTTTCTCCATCTTTGCTGCCTCCTTCAATTCACAAGGAAACTGTTTTCATCAGAACTTCTGTTATGTTTTCTCAGAGCTCTTCATTCTGGTATTTTTCCAAATACTGCATAAGCTCAAATATTTTGGAACAATCCTTTCCATCTTATGACTACACATTGTGTGCTACTAGAATATGCTGATATTAATATATTGATTCATTAATTAATGTGATTATACATAGTTAACATATTCAAACAGAGTTGAAGACTATTTACTGAATGTAAAAAAAAACCCTCTTTCTTTCTTAAATTCAACATTAGGTCACAGTAAGGAAGTAATGTTACTTTTATCATTCTTAAAATTACTATTTTTTTGCTATATATTGTCAGTTAATCCAATATTATATGTATTTTCATTTGAATGTTATTAAAATGTAATTATTTCTTTTTCTGTAGGGTGGGAAATTGTTAAAGTTAACAACATCCATAGTACCAATAAAACTTCATAAGTCAACATAACTTACAATAATACTAAAAAAGAAAGCAACCTAAATAGAAATTTTATTACTCTTAATTATGATATGGAAACTTAAATCAGAGAGGGCTGTTAAGGAACATAGGGAACAAGAAGTAATCAATATTAATATCTATGTAGTCAGTTTTAATTATACATTTATAATCCTATTAGTACAGTTAAAACAAATTGCCAAAGAACGTTGGTCTTACTTGAACGTGTCTTTTCAGGGGAAGAGAGGGAGGGGTCACATGTGGGTATTCTCAAAGCCTGATTGGTCCAAAGACTGAGAGAAAACTTCTTAAATACTCCTTCCTTTCATTCTTGCCCAGTTTCCTTGATGGCGAACAATAGTTCTGAAACAAACAACAAACCCCCGGGAAACCCCCCAGTCCTCCCCTTAGCCCCAACAACTAACTAGGGTGGGTCATGACCATTCCCTCTCTTCCCCTAAAAAGACATGTTCAGGTAAGATCAACATTCTTTTTCCAGTGGAAGAGAGGGAGGCGTCACGTGTGGGACATAGCCAAGCTTAGTCCCAGGGAGGGAAAAAAAACTATGGCCCAAGGGGAGTATCAGCCACCCTCTACAGGATCTTCCAACCAAAGGAAGCATCCACGGAGGCGAACGCGTCCAGACGATAGTGTCGGATAAAAGGGATTGGGGAAGCCCGAGTAGTGGCCTGACAAATGTCCTCAAATGGAGCCCTAGTGGCCCACGCCACCGTGGTCGTGACACTCCTAATGGAATGGGCTGTCACTCCCAATGGAACAGGACGACCCACTGCCTCATAGACCCCCATGATGGCCTACCGCAGCCAACAGCCAATAGTAGCCGAAGACACCCTGGCTCCCAATGTCACAGGCTGGAAAGAGACAAATAAAGCCTCCGACCTGTGTACCCCCGCAGTCCGCCTGAGATAAATGCACAAGGCGCGACGAACGTCCAAACGGTGCCAGAGTCTCTCCCTATCACTAGAAGGGCCCGGACAAAAATAGGACAAGATATGATTTCCTGTGCCCTATGAAAAGGGGTGTTCACCTTTGGGAGAAAGATAGGGTCAAGGTGAAGAACCACCCTATCCTGGTGAAAATGGCAAAGGTCATCCTTGGATGACAGGGCGCCCAGCTCCGATATACGCCGGGCCAAGGTAATCGCCACCAGAAAGGCTACCTTAAGGGACAGGAATCTCATATGAACAGACCAGAGTGGCTCGAACGGGGCCCCTGTCAAGGCCCTGAGAACCAGGGGCAGATCCCATGTAAGGAACCTGTGGATAGGAGATGGTCTGAGATTGGCCGCCCCCTTAAGGAAGCGCTTGATTAGGGGAATGTGAGAGAGGGAGGAAGTCCGCACACACCCCTAGACCGAAGACAGAGCCGCCACCTGTCGACGTAGGGTGTCGTGTGACAGACCATCATCCAGGCCTTTCTGCAGAAAGTCCAGGACATTAAGAATTGTGGCCCTGGCCGGGTCAATGTCTAGTGGGGAACACCACCTGACGAAGGCAGCCCAGGTGGAGTTATAAATTTGGATTGTCGATGGGCGCCTAGAGGCCTCGATGGTGCATATAACCCTGGAGGACAGGTTAGCCTTCCATAGAAGTTCAAGACCCAGGTGGTAAGATAGAACCACTGGAGCTCCGGGTGGATCAAGACCCCCTGGTGCAAGATGATCTCCTCCCGCAGGATCCTCCATGAAGGGGCCACTGAGAGCTGGACTAGATCCACGAACCAGGGCCTGCTGGGCCAATAAGGAGCTATGACAATGACTAGGGCCCTCTCTGCTACCACCTTCCTGAGGGTCCCAGAGATGAGGGGAATGGGGGGAAAGGCATAGAGAAGGCCTGGAGGCCACCTGCTCTGGAGGGCATCTGTGCCGTCCACAGACTGGCTCTAGAATCGGGTGAAGAATCTCTGCAAGTGCGAATTCGCAGGCGTGGCGAAGAGGTCTACCAGAGGGGTGCCAAAGCTCTGTCAGATCTCCCGAAACAGGTTCAGGTGGAGCTGCCACTCACCGGTCTCCAGGGTCACAGGTGTCGTTCTGCCCAGACGCCGATCCTTAGGGCCTCTAGCCTGAGAGCCCAAGAGTGAGTCCCTCCCTGATGATTTATGTGGGCCTTGGTGGCCACATTGTCCATCAGGAGAAGCATGTGACGGCCCTTTACAGAGATCTGGAAGTGTTGTAGGGCCAGGCATGCTGCCTTCAGTTCCAACCAATTTATATTGTGTCGGCGGTCTGAGGCAGTCCACTTGCCCTGGGCCAACCTGGAGTCCATCAGAGCCCCCCAACCGACAGACTTGCGTCCGTGGTCACAGTCACCCTGCTGGCTCCCAAAAGGAACAGGTCTGTTGAAGGGTTGGAGAAAGCCACCACTTGATGGCCCAGGCCATGTTTTCTTCAGGGTCATCTCCGCCTTCCTGTCATCTGCCTTAAGGTTGTCTGCGACGTCCTTGGCCACCAGGGATGCAGGCGATGCCAGGGCCACCACAGGTGAGTCCACACCTGGACCCCTGCCGGGAAGCGGAGCATCTAAAGAGAGTTGCTCATCCTCCTCTTTTGAAAGGGAATGAGCTCCCACTGGAGGGGTCAGAGATGTAGTCTGGCCCACGGAACAATCCCAATGCAAGACACCATCTTGCTCAGCAACTGTGACAATGTTAGAACTGAAACTCTCCAAAAAGGTGAGGACCCTTGAAAGGGAAAGCTGCCAGATTCCACTTGGCCTTATTATCCATCTGCCAGTTATGCAGCCATAAAAGACGGTGGGACCTAATGGAGGTGGTCAAGGCGCTGGAACCAAATTTGACTGTGTCTAGGGTCGCATCAGCGGAGAACTGCGAAGCGACTATGATTTTTGTAGGGTCCTGGTGGATACACTCATCTTGGATCGGGATGTGATCCTGAAGCTGGCGGAGCCACATCATCATAGTGTGATTAAAGTATGAGGCAGCCACCAGAGATTTTATGGCATAGGCAGAGGCATTAAAAATTTTCCGCAAAGTAAGCTCTGCTCGCTTGTCCTCAGGTTTCAATTTATCAGCTGCATCCCCAGACACCACCGGAGATGAGGATATCAGGGTAGCAACTGGAGTGTCAATAGTAGGCAACTGGAGGGCCTGAGCAAAAGCCTGCTCCACATTGTAAAAGCAGCGGCCATTACTTCCAGGGTTGGAAAAATTGGAAGGACAGGTCCACTGATTGGTCACAACTTCCATGAATAAAGGAGGGGCCGTGGCCGTGTTCGAAAACATGGCCTTATCTGGGTCCCTGGGTGGGGGAACCATGGGGTCCCCAGTCCCAATCTTGGTGGTCTTCCTTGCCTTGTTCAACAGGGTCTTGAAAATGGCCGGGGGAAAGAAACCCGAAGAATAGGGGATCAGGTGGGGCCATGTCCTCATCCTCTGAGAACCCCATGTCCTGGAGGTTCTCTTCCCCCAGAACGGAACCCTCTCCATCCATGGATGGAAAGGAAGTCCTATACTGCTGATGGCTATGGTCGCCCTGGGACCTACAAGAGTGGGAGCTTCTGTCCCGTTGGGCAACGTCCCTGGAAATGGCAGCAGAAATAAGCCTTTTGATACCCTCAGGGAGATGGTCCAGATCCTCTATGTCCTGATATGCGGAACATGGACCCTGCAGAGCCAACCTACATGTAGAATGTAGAGCCCTAGAGGTCCCTCCGCAGGGAACACCCTTGCTGATTCTGAGGAAACCGAAGGGGAAGGGGATTTCCTGCGCCTGGAATAGTCACAGAATCTGGCTGGGAAGGCTGAAGGAGAGGATAGACTGAAACTCCTAGGCGAGGTAGAATGAGTAGAGGAGGGCCTGATAGGGGACCTGGATCTGCTGGCCAAGCTAGGCCTGACTGTCCTGGCCTGCTTCTTGGCCCTGGCGAAAGTTTTTTCCAGGGCCTTGTGTCTCCTGGCCTCCTCCCTCGTAGTGGCCCTAGAGGGGTGCTGAGCTGCCAAGGGCTTGGTCGGGGGGGGCTGGGTCTGGTGTCTTGCCCCAGTTCTTCCCCCACTGCCATAGAGGCCTCCGCCTGGCCCTGGAAATCTCAGAGCCCTCCTCCATTACCCCACTTAGGCATCCTAGAGTACAGGAAATAACCAGGCCTCTGTAGGCCCCACCGGAGCCTGGGCCTTCGGGAGCTGGGCTGGTGCTGAACTCGACTGTCGTGCCTGGCCTGAGGGCCTCCGATCGGCCACGCAGTAGATCAAGTCCTCACGCACGTGGCGCCAGCCAAAATGGCTTCCGGAGCCTCAGAGAGCTGAGCGTGGGCAAGCGGCGGTCTCAAAAAGGCTCCGATGTCACACCCGATTGCTCTAGGGCTAGAACGGGCTCCTGAGGGCCACGCGGCTTGCTGGCTCACACCCAAGCGGCCTCTGCTCCGAAAAACGAGAAGAAATGCATCATGCGGCAGCCACCAAACTTAAAGCGACAGCTCTGCAGGTGGCTCACATGTGCCTCAGTGCCCGGGAAATAAGGCTCTCTCCAAACGTTCATCACTGAAATCACACTCCCGAAGCTGTGCTTTGGAGCTCATCACCCCCGCTGACCCGGGGATAGGAAGAAGGGCTCCAGGCCCGCAGAGGGGAGAGCGATCATCCCACAGGGCTCTCCCCAACTGCGCAAGGCAGGAAGTACTGTCCCTTGGGCTGCAGCTATAATTTAAAATTTAATAAAATTTAGAATTTCCAATTGAGCCAAATATCAGAATCAGATTGAATAAAGGAAATTTCCTACCTAAACAAACTCAAACAGTGTTTGGACCAAAAAATTTAGAGGAAACTGGGCACGAATGGAAGGAAAGAGTATTTAAGAAGTTTTCTCTCAGTCTTTGGACCAATCAGGCTTTGAGAATACCCACACGTGACCCTCCCTCTCTTCCACTGGAAAATTTTATAGACAAACTAAATATTTAGGCACATACTATTTCATTCCTGCAGCTAACTTCATGCTTGTAGTTTTCATTCAAGATGATAGATTGGATAGATTCATTCTCTGAATTTTTCTAATTGGGCTTTCCCTTCTAATCTGCTACAAGTTTTTTTTTACTAGTGATATGCTTTACAGTACAAGCCTTATATTTTCTAATGCTTATTTCTTAACTACTTATTAATATTTTGGTCTCTTGATCTATTATCATTATGAAGTTTTATACTTGGATTAAAACAAAAACAAAGAATTTTATAATTTTCTCTTGAGTGGTAGATATGAATTGCTGTTATATTTATTTTAAAAAAATTAATAAGTTATATGTACTTAATGGGGAGTTGGCAAGTTGATGCTTTTATATTTGTTTATGCTACTTGCTGTTTATTTTGTTTATGCTACTTACTATGTATCTAGTATTTCATTTACCATGCTTTAAACGTTTTCTATATACCATATGGCTTATTCAGACTGTGCTTTACTACATTTCTATGATCTATTTTGCTTATCTGGATATTTAAATCAACTTTTTATTTGACAAAACATGGTTCATTTGACGACATTACTAAATTAACTGAATAGAGCAAGAAAATGTAAAACAGAATGCAGAATCTATGTTTTAGTTAAAACACTTTATCTGAGATTTCATCCCTTGGCAAAATGATGCATCAAAATGTCTCTGGCATATTGTACAATATCCAAAGTATATATTCTTGACATTTTTAAAGAAACAGATTTTCCTACTTTCTTTGCCTTTAGATGGCTCCACTGGTTTTTACATAGTCATTGCAACAAACTTTTGAAACAACTTCAAACTTTCTCATAAAAGAACTGAAAAATGTGAGCAAGGATGATGGTTACAGAATTTATGGCGCTAATTTATGGTGCTAATTTATGGGCTGCTAATTTGTTGGCTCTCTTTCCATTTGATTCCAACAAGTGATGTTAACTACGTAAACACCTTTTTTTCCATTTCCAGCACTCTGGACATTTAGAGTTGGATCAAATGCCTTGTGGCATGGCAGAATGAAGTCTGAATATATCATAAAGTTTTAATTAATTGATTAATGTACATAACCTAATATATAATGATTCTAGCTTGTTCTTAGCACAGTCTACATATCTTTTGTACTTTAACAAAAATATTCCACAGAAATAGGAAATGCTCAATAATCACAAATTAATTTACATAAAATTACAAAGAATGAAATTCTAAAATGACTAAATTAGTAAAACTATTGGCTTCATTAATTCTTCAGACCAAAAGTGATAGACTTTTTATATACACATTATATGTTTTTTTTTTATTAAATGTTTTTTAGTTTTAGTTTAAAACGGGTACAGCATCTTTCTTAATATATCAATCAATTACAGATAAGTTTTGGTACATCTCCTCCACAGTCAACCAACATAACTCATATTAACTCAAGCATTATTATATATCCATTTTCATTTAACTGTAATTATTATTTAGAAATATTGGTAGGAGTAATAATCTTAAACAATACCTACCCACACCGATGAGAAGGGAGAAAAATCAAAAAAAAAAAAAAAAAAAAGGACAAATAGAAATTAAAAATTAAAATAAAGGATAGTAGATAATACAAAAAAAGACAAAAACGACAATCAGGAAAACAAAACAAAACACAGGTGTCTATTATGAAAAAAAAAGAAGTATATCAACTGGTTACAACATGTTTTGGTGCTTCTCTTCCGTTAGTTCATATTAATTCAGATATCTTAACTCGAATATTTACCATATCAACATCATTATACCTCCAGTTTTAATTATTATGGTTATTTAAACATCCTTCATCCTTAGCTATGCTAAGGAATTAGTCCATAACACATGCTGGCAGTTCATTTACTTATTTGTAAAATCCTCTATTATCATCAAATCCTCATATCCTATTTTAGCTAAACATCCATAATATTCAATTATATCATATATCATAACATTTTCCCAGTATTGATTAACATTTGATTGTATGAATTTTATTTAGTTTTTTAATAGTGCTAATTATTATAGTTAATACTCTTTATGTATAATCTAAAGGTGTTTTCTCATATCCAATTGTTAGTTATCATATCAACTCCACATTATATACATTACTATCAAATTATTATTCAGCAATATCTGTTACAAGAAAAAGCAATTAGGTTTAACTAGTTTTCAATTGTATTCATCAATCTATCAGCCAGTTCCAAATTATATATATTGCTATCCATATCAGTCATTATTCAGCTATATCTATTACAAATTGAAGTAATCCGATCTAGCTAATTTTAGGTTGTATTGTCCCATCTGTCAGCCTGTGTCCCTCCAACAACGAGATTTCCTCCGTCCAATAGCCATTCGTTGGATAAATTTACCAAATGTTTCCATAAGCAAATCCAAACAAAAATATTTCGGCACCTTTGGATTCTGAATGTCGGTGATGAAATAATAATGTTGTCCTAGGCTTATAAAATTTCCCAAATTAACTTTAATTCTCAAGGGTGGATTCTCCATTCCTCCTGCACACTGTCTCTTTAAATGAGTCGTCTTTATAGCTTCCCCCCTCCTTTCTTCCTCTGAGATAGACCAGACACCATTTCTCACATTTTCCATTTGTGTTTCAGGAACATTTAAGTATTCAACGATCTCAGTTTTAGCTTCATATTTTAGAATCAGTTGATCCAGTTTTCTTTCCAGTTTTTGGTAAGAATCAAAGAGTCCTCTACACGCAGAGAAAAGAGTCTGAAATGAAATCTTAGAGGTATTTTGGGACGCCATGATGTGTCGTAGTTAAAAATTAGAAGCTCTCTTTTTTTTTTCCCCCACAGGCTTCAAAGCATTTTTTTTTTTTTAGTCTCTTACAGGCTGTCAATCTTATCTAGTTGTAAACAGAACTAGGTAGTAAAGTAATAAAAATGTCGAATCGTGACGGGCTAATTAGTAGGAGATAAGTTTTACGATCCACTTAGGGAGATTCAGAGTGGGGAGGATGTCGCGGAGTTTCTTGAAGCATTTAAGAAGTAAAGTAACCACCAGTCATAAATCCATTAGAAAGAGCCAATTTGCCGCTAAATCTTCCTGTTCTTTGGATTCAGTTAGCTTAATTTTTTAACACGAACAGTCTCTCTTGGATAATAAAATCAGCTTACCAGATGACATCACTTCTTCCATTCTTAGGGGCAACCTGCAGTTTCAGTTAGCACGCAGCTAATCCAAAAAGGAATTGGCACGAGGAGTTAATACCCCCCCCCAGAGATTTGTGGATATCTCTGGGGTCCTGGGTCCCTCCCCACCTTCACTGTCGTCTCCGGGACAGCTAGAGTTCAAAGAACCCGTCCAAAAATCCTTTGTTATAGAGGAATTTCAGGAGTAGCCTGAAACTCCATCTTCTCACTGCTAAGCCCCGCCTTCTTCTCATACACATTATATGTTTATATAATTCAAAGTTAAGATTTAAGGTACTGCTGATGTGATATATAAAAAATCTACAATACATATATACCTCTGAAGGGTGTATGTTTATTAATTTTGCAACAATCTGAAAAAGGTCATTATTAAGAAATGCTGTTTCAGTAACCAATATCAGTGAAAGGAACTGAAGTGAAGAGATATTGGAAGGAAGACTTACTGTTACAAAGCTACCTAATAATAGCAGACATGCAATATCCTGAAATGCAGAAACAAGATCTGAATGAATAAGCATTTAAATGTTTCCAGGAAGTATTATATTATATATGTAGAAGGAAAACAGCTGTTTCATATAGAATTTTACAATAGATCAGCTTTTTCTATATGATCCAAGGTTAAATTCACTTCATTTTGCAAACAAGTTGTAATGATATTTTCTTCAAAAAAAAGGCAGTATAATTGCCAAAATTATAATTGCTTGTTTTACAATACAATAAATTTCTACTCTCATGAACAATTTAATGAACAATTTTTGGTTGGTTATTGAATCATACCAACAAGACAGGGTTTACATGTATACTGATTTTTTTTAATTATGTGTGCTGCCAGAAATCACCTCCATTGATCATGTATTAATTCCATATTATGAATAATAAACATATTCTGATATTGTTTGCTTCCTATTTGAGTACCTTTTGTAATATGAAAAACCACTCAAGTGTACATAGGGTCTATAAATGGCACAATTTTGTCTATTATTCTTTGCAAATAGGCCAAATTAATTATTTTTCAAATTTCAAATCTTCATTCAATGCTTTTGTCTTTTTTAAATAAATACATGAATAAATATGTGCTTATCTGCATAAAATTTCAAATAAAATTGATCTCTGGCCCTGAAGAATAAGCAGTTCTTTTTAAAATTTCATAGTTATTTAAATTCTGTAGAGCTGATTTTGATGAACTGAGAAAAAGAGAAGTCAGATACTTTACCCTGAAATTCCACAGAAGAAATATGTGAGAAGAATGAGAAATCCTAAGGACTGAGATACTAAAATCAAAATCTCAAACAGTTCCTACCAAAGGGAAAAATGGGAAATGAGAGGCAGAATTGTATGAAATGTTGAAAAAAAAAAACAAGAAGAAGCTTAAGAAATCAGAATTTCCCCCCCAAAAAAGATAATAAGAAACTATAGGACTGTGATAAAAAGTTAAAGTTCAAATGGATGACAGGAAGGGGAAAAATACCCAAAACATAAAATCAGGTTTGAAGTAAATATATAAAGTATATATACACGCATCTGCTATATATGTGAGGAGAAAGAAGAAAGTAGAAAGACTAAATTTGTACTTTATCTCTACATTGTTTCAAAAAGAAGATAAAACCTTCTCATATCTTCACAGTACCATTCGTAAAAGAAGGAAGTTGAAGTGTAAGATAGATAAGGACAGAATAAAAGATTAATTTCATTCTAGTGATGGTAAATCTATGACATGTGTGTCAAAACTGTCATACCAGAACATATTAGGTAAGCATTTACCAATACCCAACAAGTATTCTGAAAAGAGTGCCATATTCTCAAATGATTGCCGAAGACTGCGGACCAAGCACCAGAATGTGATGTGTTCTCATACAGCCTCTAGAAGTCACAGGGAAGTACATTCACATTCTTGCATAACTTTCAGAAAATAAGGAGGCCACATGAACTCCAGAGACTGTGTAAAAGTATACTCAATTTTTTGCACAGCCTTTGAAAATTGTGCAATAGGGTCTTCTTTCACATGATTTTGGAGGCTGAAGAAGCCCTGCAAGAATGGGGTATGCTCACACACAGCCTCCAGACCCTACAGAAGTTGCACCAGAGGGCCGTGCTTTCTATTTCTACTTCTACTTCAATTTATGTCAGCATAGAAATGGAAAATAGTATGTTTAGATCTTATGCTGGCTCTTTTCCTGCATTTTTTTGAAACCAACAAATTCACATATTAGCTAGAAGGACTAGATTAGAATCTTTTATTAGAAATATTTTAGAGTGAAAAACAAAATGCTTTATATTCATTGAGGCAATGATTATGTACAAATGTAAAGATATTTGAAGGATAAAATTCCAGCAGAGTGGATTAGAGTAATACAATGATAGCTTAAATTCTAGCAAAAAATAAGTAGGAACAGAAAAAAAATGACACCACATGAACACCATAAGTAAATATGCTTAGGTAGACAGCGTGATGCCCATGAACATCAGCATTCCTGCAGATATCTCCCATGATGCCAGGTTTAATTTTCTTTTACTCTTTTAATTAAAAACAATGTGAAGCTGGCATGCTGTAAACAGAGTTTCAGCCTCCAGCATCTGCTTTATTTCAAAGAATCCCATAAATCCTCATACTAATTTTTAGGAAATAAAAATGGTAGGTAGGTCTAGCAGTCTGCACATAAAAAAGACAGATTCACTTGAAATCCTATGAACCATTTTATGAAGCTAGCAGGTGTGGTAGGAAGCAAATCTTCCCAGTTTCCTTCTGGTATAAGTATTGTTAAGTTGTAGATGCCATTCACACCAGCCATTTTGTAAGCAATCATGAGGGTTTTTTTCCTCAAAATTTCAAATATTCCCATTAGGCTGTAGAAGGAAAATCTTGTAATAGTCTGCATTACTTTCTTTTTTGCCGTGGGACTTGAAGAATTTTGAAGAGTCCTGGATAACGCCTGGTTTCCAATTATCAAAGGCAAGCTCCCAGATCACCAGAGTGTGGGTTTTATGTATATTGGAGGAAGATTTGAGAACAAAAAAGAAGAATTTCAGCTGGGGGAGTGGAACATAAATCAGCTTAGGAGATAACTGATGGGAAGAAAGAACAGGCTTGTATTTCAGCAAACAACAGCAGACAAGATGAAAAGAGAAGCAGTTCAGCAGGGTTACAACCAGCTACCTTCTCCTTTTCCCATCACAGCCCTTTCTTAGAAAGTGCAAAACCAAGTAACAACTGATAGTAACTGTAGTTGACCAGAACAGTACATATTGATTGATTGATTTAAAACATTTATCTAGTTGCCCATCTTTCAGACAAATCTGCCAACTCTTCTTTATAGGATAGAGAAGGTATGCTTCCTAGATACTATTAAATGACAATATTTGGGAAGAAGGAACTAGGAGTGTGCCCAGCCTATCTAATCTGATAGTTTGTGTAGTTGTCCTTAGGGAAAGGTGGTCCTGCAGATAGCCTGTGCCTGTGTTATATAGGGCTTTAAAGGGAATAATCAGCACTTTGAATTACACCCAGAAGGAAACTGCAAGTCAGTGCATCTCTTTCATCAAAGGAGTCATATGGGTAAACTAAGAGGCCCAATACTGTGTGCACTGTCACATTCTGACCAGTTGAAGTCTCTGGGTGATTTTCAAAGGCAGACACATGTAAAGTGCTTTGCAGTAATTCACCTTTGTGGCTAAATGGTTGTTGAAAGTTTTTTTACAAGTTTAGGTAACAAAAGAGAACAGAATATTTAAAGGACTGCTTAGAAATTATCCACCCAGCATCCAACAAGCAAGGTCAGTGGAGGAAGCTGGATTTGCTTAATGACCATATGATATATTAAACTGAAGTGATTCTCTTAGCAGTCATGGCAAAAAGTTTGTAAAATCATATACAATTAACTTAACCATTTTTCTTAACAACAGATATTCTGGTCCTAAGTCTACGAAATTAGGCAGGACTTCTCCACTAATGAGCCACAATCAATTGTAACATTTTAACTTTTATTTTTACTTTACTTTTATTTTAATATGTTTCTGTCTTTAATTCTGACCAATGACCCCTAAATAAAAATTCTATTCTAAAAAAATCCTGTTGGATTTTGGCTGAAATTGGGTTGCTGGATGGACAGATATATGATTGATTGATTGATTGATTGACAGATAGACAGACGGACAGACAGACAGTTGTTGCCTGCCAAACCCCTTTTATCTTTTGAGAGCTGCCTCCCAAGAAGAGCTTTGTGAGATGAAGAAATGGGGCTCAGGTCCTGAAAATCTGAATTTTGTTCCTGTAGAATCTCCCTTCAATGCACAGATAGCTGACATTCTTCCATGATATGCAGAAAGAAAGCTTAGACCCTGATTATTTAAGATCAATTCATGCACCCTATGGAAGGAGTTCCTTTCTGTTCACAGAGAACTGGCATCCCCCTGCAGGGCACAGAAACATCAGGATTTAAGCTCCATTTTTGCATCCCATACAAGTAGTTCCATTTCATGCATGGAAGATGACATCCTTTGGCAGGTAATCTTTCAACCAATCTTTTGAGGGAGCCAAAATCCAAGCAGGATTTCCAGCTTCTGAGCTGGAGGCGGTGTAGTATAATAAGGAACAGAAGTTCTCAGATGGTGGAGAGGTCATTGGAGGCCTGATGCACTCTGTACCACATCATACATTGAGGAAAACAGTGTATAAAAACATAATCCAAAACATACATATTACAATAAAATATTGGAATAATCATAGAACAGGATTAAGATTTAAAAAAGCAATTTTAATTCAGTTTAAATATGAGGTAGAATCCTTAAATTTTCAAATCAATGGTATACATTCCAAACCAGAATTTTTTAAAAAAAATATATAATGCTTAGAACTTTTTTTTCTTGTCCTCCAAGACATTAAAACTTAATTTCTGTTCTCCACTAATATAATTAATGGACACAATATAACACACCCCAAAAAGCAACATCAGAACAGGAATATTTCCAAATTTAAGCCATATAATTAGCTATATAATAAAAGCAAATGCACCTTTCTAAGAAAAAGCTGTTGACATGGGATTCATATGCAGAAATGTGGTTTTAAAGGAAATTATATTAGGAGCCATTTATCTATAAGTAGAAAGTTATCAAATTTCCACCTGTAATTCTATATCCTTTCCATAAGATGAAAAGTATAAGATAATACATGGGAGTAAAGGTGGCAATTAAAATAAATATTTGCCATGTGTCTGTGAGCATACTGTTTTTATAATTATTTTCATTATTAATTACATTATACTTGCTGGAAACACTTTTAGTCCATTTCCATTTGTTGTCGAAAGGACCAATATGGAAGAGAAAAAAATAATAAAAATTTGATTAATCAGCAGGTTTTTTTGTATTGCCTGAAGCAGCATGCTTAGTAATTGGATAATTTGTCTTTGCTTTCATAACCCTAGCAGATGGAATCAAGGGACAGCACAGCTCATTTTATCAGAACCCTATGCATTTATTCAGATGTTTACATTACAAGATGAAGTGTGAAAATTTGACACTAGTACTCAGTTTCATTGTACTGTTTTATATACTATAATCATACCAGAAACAATAATATATAGTATAGGAAACAAATTGAAAGGCCAATTTTAGAAGAAAGCTTTGATGTCAACTGATTTTTTCTATTGTAATTGATGCTTGTCTTATCCAAATTGTCTGTCCCCCCTCCAAAGTACATAGTTTTTCTGCTGTTCTTGTGGTTATTATTTTATCTGGGAAGCAAATTTTCCAATCATAAAATTATTCCAAAATATATTTGAAATGATTTGAGAGTATGTTAAAATGTGCATGTATATATAAAGAGAATCACATTTAATATAATACCTCAAAAACTACATTCAAGGAAGACTTCTACATACTGTACATATAGAAATGTCTGACATACAGAAATATAGTGATTAATATTTTTGTTCCATTTTCATATGTATTTGAATATCTAGAAAAGAAATCTCTCTGGAGATATTAATTTTATAACATTAAAACCAACTACTACCAAATAACGTTTCTATAATTTGAAATGACTTAAATCTGACTGATTTTCAAAATACAAATAACTATCACAGCTATGTTAAATATTTGAAAGAACAACAAGAAATAGATATTTTTTTCTGCATGGTAATATAGTACAGTTTTTGATTTTTCCAAAACAAAAACAGAAAAGCTACAGCACTGTAGGTGTTGATTAATTCTTGCACTATCTCACTGTTACGTTGACTTCAGCACTATCTAAATTGGTGCAGGAGACAATAAACTATTTTAAAATATTCAAAACTATATACAGTAGATTGAACCCAAATCAGTACATTTGGGTTCACTCTTGAATATCTACTTAAGTAAAACTTTGAGACAATCTATATGGCTGAAATTGAATGTCCAATAATATTTTTTTCAAATAATAAAGAGTTTTCAAGATCACATTTTAAGTTATAAATACATACTTTTAGTATAGGGAAACTGTTCTATAATTTTAAGTAGAATTATTACTTTATCTTGCCAATGATTACTTTGATTTAGTGGTGAAATTCAATTTTTTTTTACTGCTGATTCCATTGGGGGGGCTTGGTGGGTGTGGCAGGGGAAGGATACTGCAAAATCTACATTCCCTCCCCATTCCTGGGGGAAGAATATTGCAAAATCTCCATTCCCACCCCACTCTGGGGCCAGCCAGAGATGGTATTTGCTGGTTCCTTGAACTACTCAAAATTCCCACTACTGGTTCTCCAGAACCTGTCAGAACCTACTGAATTTTGCCCCTGCTTTGACTGAGCATACATGAATTTGAAAAACCACAGGTTTCACAAATCTTATATTTTAAAAGTAAAATGATGTGGTTTCTTCCCAACAAAGATGTTTAATACTATAACTATGTTAAATGTTCTATTTGAAGCAGTTAATAGTACAATTATATATTTACTCAAAAAATTAAAATACAACTGTTTATAAAAGCTATTAATTATAAGAAAGAAGCAGTAAAAAATAGCCTAGCATCATCTTTCCCCTAAAATTCTCGACTTTTGGCTATATGAAACCTGCTGTGGGGCTGCTCTAAATAGAATTTTTGGTTTTTTTTAAATTAAGGCTTTTTGTTGATAACTTTATATGGTATTATAGCAAAGCTTTTGGGGATTTCTCGCTGAATTAAAATTATAAAATGACAATCCTTTTATTGGATGAATTGAAATGACATTGAAACCATTGGAAATTAATGCCAAAATAATATCTTGTTTCTAAAGTACTATAACAATATTTCATCTTACTAGAGAAATTTATTTACTTTTCAGTTCAGTCATTCTGTAGCTTCCATTTTTCTTCAATCTGACTTACATCAGTTCACAGAATTGACTGCAGTTTAACATTTAATATTGAATTGGTAGCTTTTATGATGGTCCAAATTATTCTTAGCAATTTTCTCCAGCACTATAATTCAACTGTATCATTTTTCTTTTATTCAGCCTTTTGGATGATTCAACTTTCAAAGCTATATATTATAAGTAGGAAAATATGGTTTTAGCAATATGTAGTTTTCCTATCAGTATGATGTCTCTGTACATTAATATTTTGTCTAGATATATTAGAAGCTTTATTTTCAATAAGAGTGATTTTTTATTTTAGGACTAAGATCATCATCTCCTTGAATTTCTGAGCTTAGGAAGAGAAAGCACATTGCTACTTCTACTTTTCTAATTATTGATATTCGATTTTCATTACATCATTAAGATTTCATTAAAATCTTAGTTTTTAAAATACTGATCTGTTCAGACCCCCCCCCCCCCTTTTCTGTCCAGGAATGAAAGCCAAAAGCCACGTAACTCAAAAGGTTTATTTTAATCAGTCCCGGCTCTTGCTGGCTGCCAGCCCAAAATAAACACAGATAAGCACGCTGGCAGTAAGTCTCACAAACCTAGACAATGCAAACAGGCTCCCCACTTCTCCAAGTTGGTTTAAGTCTCACAAACAGAGGCAATGCAAACAGGCTTCCCACTTCTCCAAGTTGATTTCTGTTAATTCATGAACATGAACAAGAACGTTGACTTCTGCAACCAGGGCGTGGCACCAGCAGTCTCTTTATACTCAGACGATGATCCCAATAATCAACAGCTGCTCACAATCATCTTCTTTGTCCTTTACGCTGAGTAGACCTAAGCCTGCTTGCCTCCTGATACAACTCCCAAATACTTTCAGGAACATTCCCTTTGATCCAATGCTCTGCTGCCACCTGGTGGTCAACCAGTCTCTCCTCGTCCTGCTCAGTGTCGACACCCTGTCTACCTCCTCCAAGGCCAACTCATAAGACCCTTCACTGTTGGAGTCTGGCGGCAGCTCTAACGGCTCCTGCTGGGCCACAACACTGATCATATTTGCTCTTCTTTTACCTGAAAAGCTGTTTAACTTCTAGATATGTGAGATTGTTTTTTATCCCAGAAATTTTAATTCTATGATTTACACCAGTGGTAGTCAACCTGGTCCCTACTGCCCACTAGTGGGCGTTCCAGCTTTCATGGTTGGCGGTAGGGGTTTTGTCCGATACTGAAGCACTTTCCTTTTTTTAAATTTAATTGACTTTTTTAAAAAAATTCATAGCATTATTTAAAAACATTTTCATTAGGTTTTCATAAAATCACCATTATTGTGGAACCGGTGGGCGGTTAGAAAATTTTACTACTAACAGAGATACAAAAGTGGGCGGTAGATATAAAAAGGGTGACTACCCCTGATTTACACTATACAACTTTGGCTTACTCCTTTCAAAATTTGAGCCTTTTACTTGTTCTGTATTCAATTTTAACTCATGTTTCCTGATAATCTCACTATTTTTTCAATAGTACATGAAGTGGACCTAGTTTTAAACACCACCCCCAATTTGTAGTCATCTACACATTTAGTAGTTTTAGAACTCCCTTGTCTTTTCCACTATTCATCAGATATTAGCAATATGACTTTGAGTGTCTTTGTGTCTTCTGAATCCTACTTCTTGCAGTTATCGATCCATGATATTGATTTTAATTATGATTTTTTTAGTATTTTAGTATTATTTTATTAAAAATTGATGTAAATGTAAGCAATTTCAGTCATCTTTAGTATTAGTGATACTGATACCTAATTAATACCTTTTCTCACTCTTTGGTCTCTGCCATGTTTTTAATAGCAGCTCAAAAAACAAAGTGGCCTTTTAACTGCATCATTTTTTAAATTTTGAAATATTTCTGATAGTATTTTCTGCAGCTTTGTTCTTAAAAATATTTTCTATGATCAATTCAAATTCATTTTTGCAAAATAATGTATCTATTTCCATAATCATTTCACAAATATCATTGATTTAGGACTTTATACATATTTTAGGAGTATTAAATTCACATGAGTATTTTATGTATATTCATTCCACATTTTCCGTCTCTATTATGTCTTTGTCATCTTTATTTTAAAATGTTCTTTCTATTCAGTTGTACTTGTGTGAAGCCCCCCATTTCACTCCCAGAGGATGAAATATTTTGGGGGATATTAAAAGAGATAGAATATTGTATTTCCACAAAGGAGAAATTGAAAAAAATCTTAACAAAGGCAGAAAGCATCCCCAGTCTTCCTGACATAGGAAAACAGCTTCAAAGTAGGAAGCTTGAAGAGGCTGACTTTTAGGAATGCAGATTTTGTATCCATTCAGAAAGGCTGGCTAATCTATTCACAAACAAAACACCTTCAACCACAGCTCCCACTGAAGGCTAGACCTGATGGGATTGAGAATTTACATTCCCCCACCCAAGTTCTAAGGACAGGAGAGGACCTTTAGGACATAATAGGATTAACCTACTACCTTTGAAATAGTAAGACACAAGGCTCATTACATTGCACAACCCCCAGGAGCATCTCAATCACCAAACCCCAGAAGCCTATAAAAATCCATCCACCCATTGAGCCATTTTATCAGCAACCCCAGAAACATGACACTGAAGTCTCTTGGAAACCAAATAAATAGAGACCTTCTTTCTTTGTAGCAAGTTTCCATTTTATTTCCAGTGTTTTTCTCCTGGCTTGGAACCAGACTGGATTTTTCTTTCAACATACCCTTCAATTTCTTTGCAGTTCTTATTAATGTATGACTACTTGTGTCTTCTTGCTTTCCACTGGCAATCAGAATTTCAGTTGCCAAATCTCCTCTCCTGCCTTTCGCTTTCCACATTTCTTCTATTTCCAATATAACAACATTAAAATATTTTACCTTTAATTTTTGTTTGTGATATCATTGTTTTTTCCTGATTAATATGCCACAAATTTCAATCCAGATATTTTAGGAACTCTTATAGAAAGTAGGCTATTACAGTTATTATTTACTTTCATTACATAATTATGTGAAATTGCTAAGATCATATTTATGACTTTATTGGAGGATTAAGTTATAAATTGGCAAGGTGATCTGAGCTACAGGTATCATAAATGCTTCTCAAATAGGCTGTATTTAGTCTGATTCCATATCTATCAACTATCTGTCATACCTGATTCTTACAAAAATGAATTGAAAGACAAAAAAGATAAGTATAAAAAGTGGAAAGGGGGCAGGGACATAACTAAGACAGAATATCAGCAAATAGCCCAAGCCTGGAAAGATGAAGTGAGGAAAGCTAAGCCTCACAATAAAGAAAGGCTTGCCACAAAAGTAAAAAATAACAAACAAAAAGCTTCTTCCAACATGTTAAAAACAAGAAAAAAGTTAAGGAAACAATTGGTCCATTGCTGTGAGAAAGTGGCAAGAAGGTGACAAGCAACAGGGAGAAAGCAGAACTATTTGATTCATGTTTTGCATCTGTTTTTACAGAAAGGGATTAAACAGTCCAACCTATCAAAAACAGCACCACAAAAATCAGATTAGGAACACAAGTTGAAATAGGGAAGAAAATGGTAAGTGAGCACCTGTCTACCCTAGATGAGTTCAAATCACCAGGACCAGATGGATTACACCCCAGGATTCTGAAGGAACTGGGAGACGAGATATTAGAACCACTGAACTATAAGAGATCCTTGAGCACCGGGAAACTACCAGAGGACTGGAAAAGAGCTGATGTGGTTCCCATCTTCAAAAAAGAGGGGGGGAAAAACAGATCCAGGAAACTACAGACATATCAGCCTGACCTCAATATCAGGAAAGATTCTGGAAAAGATAATCAAGCAACGAATTAGCGAACACCTAGAAGCAAACAAAGTAATAGCCAAAGCCAACATGGGTTTGTCAAAAACAGATCATGCCAGACTAATCTTATTGCATTCTTTGATAATGTGACAAAATAAGTGGACCAGAGAAATGCCATCAATATAGTTTACTTGGACTTCAGTAAGGCATTTGATAAGGTAGACCATAACCTACTACTAGATAAAGTAGAAGAATGTGGGTTAGACAGCATCACCACCAGATGCATTTGTATCTGTCTGACCAACCACATTCAATGTGTAGTCCTCAGTGGAACTGCATCTTCATGGAGGGAAGTATGCAGTGGAGTACCTCAAGGCTCTGTTTTGGGTCCAGTACTCCAGTTCAACATCTTCATAAATGATTTGGATGAGGGAATAAATGGGGAATTCATCAAATTTACAGATGACACTAAGCTGGCAGGAATAGCCAACACTCCAGAAGACAGGCTAAAGATACAGAAGGATCTTGACAAACCTGAACATTGGGCCCTATCTAATAAAATGAAATTCAATGGTGAAAAGAGTAAGGTTCTACATTTAGGCAACAAAAACGAAACACACAGATACAATATAGGTGGTACCTTGCTCAACAGTAGTAACTGAAAGGGATCTTGGAGTCCTAGTGGACAACCATTTACATATGAGCCAGCATTGTGCAGCAGCTGCCAAAAAAGCCAACACAGTTCTAGGCTGCATAAACAGAGGGATAGAATCAAGATCACGTGAAGTGTTAATACCATTTTATAATGCCTTGGTAAGGCCACACTTGGAATACTGCATTCAGTTTTGATCACCACAATGTAGAAAAGATGTGGAGACTCTACAAAGAGTGCAGAGAAGAGCAACAAAGATGATTAGGGGACCTGAGACTAAAACATATGAAGAACGGTTGCAGGAACTGGGTATGTCTAGTTTAATAGAAAGAAGGACCAGGGAAGACATGATACCAGTGTTCCAATATTTCAGTGGTTGCCACAAAGAAGAGGGAGTCAAACTATTTTCCAAGGCACCTGAGGGTAGAAGAAGCAATGGTGGAAACTAATCAAGGAGAGAAGCAATTTAGAACTGAGGAGAAATTTCCTGACATTGAGAACAATTAATCAGTGGAACAGCTTTCCTCCAGAAGTTGTGAATGCCCCAACACTGGAAGTCTTTAAGAAGATGTCGGATAGCCATTTGTCTGAAACAGTATAGGGGTTCCTGCCTAGGCGGCGGGTTGGACTAGAAGACCTCCAAGGTCCCTTCCAACTCTGCTATTGCATTGAATACTCTTTATAGTTTATCATCAGCATCTATGGGATTCACTTGTCCCACTACTGTTATGATGATTCATAAATTACAGAATATAGACTATACTTAAGTTGTATATGAGTGAGTTCAACACATAAATGCAACAATTTAAAACTCATTTTAATTTGAAAAACTAATTATTATGTTTTAATATATATCCACATCTAGCAATTTGAGAATTTCTATATGCAGAATTGATAGACATTCACTGCATAGTTTCCCATTGTTTGAAACTGCTAAAAGTATGAATGGGTGCAATCTTTTCTTATTGAAACCTTATCTAAACCTTGTCTGACTGGGTGGGAAAATCCCTTCCATGAAGTTTTCAATTTTCTACATATAGTTGACCCTAAATAATTTTCCGTTTTACAACAGTGTAGAGACTGATAGACCCAAAATTGTGGTCTTCAGTGACCAAAGATGAATCAATTTTGCACATCATTATAGTAAATAAAAAATTCAGTTTTAATAGGAAAAAAATTCACATAAATATGGATGGAAAACCAAACTGTGCAAAAAATTCAAGCTGCATGCAACAATGTATTGCCATATGTTAAACACATTTAGACACACATTGTAACAATTAACACTTACTTAAATTAAGCAAGAAATAGATCTCTTATTGTGGGGGAGTAAAAATAGCATATGGCAGGCTAAAGGCTATAAAGACTAATAACACTTTCATTACCAAACAATTTAAAATCACAATATAAATGCATAAATAAATGAATCTGGAAACATTGCCAGAATGTCTTAGCATTTCAACTAGAAAGGCAGATACCTTAGGATACATATTTTTTGTGATAAAATTATAATGTAGAACAAACAAGACCAATAATCTTTAATTTGTATATAGATTAACACTGGAACATTATGCTGTATAATTATTACAATCAGTGATAATTAAATTTCATTAATTTAAATATGTCCAACTTTGCTGGTTTACAATCATTAATTTCAGCTACTTATATATTTTTTCTATTGTAGTATACTTTTCCAAATTATTATATTTTTACCAAACTCTGCTGGATAACAAGAAGAAACCTGAGTGAACACGGGTTAGAATTGCTATCAGAACCTAATTCATGACGGTAAGGATAGAAAAAAATAATTATTCCTTCCCTTTTATTGTATCCATAGAGAATCATCCAGATGCCCTATTTTGGGTAACCCAGACTGTCCTTGGATGGGATATTTCTGATGTTTACCTATAGAATTGCTGTGGGGAATATGCTATGTACATGACAACAAAGTTACTTAGGTTCAACCTGCATTGGACACCAACCTTGATACAGAGCCACTAGAGCAGCGATGGTGAACCTTTTTTGGGAGGAATGCAGGGGGGGTCATGCGCGAGCGTGCCACACCCATAATGCAACATGCGATCCCCCCAGTGCGCATGTGTGCATGAGAGGCGCGACCCCATTTTTATATGCTTTTTTCACTCTCCCCAGGCTCCAGAAACTTTATAGGAGCCTGGGGAGGGCAAAAACAGCCTCCTCTGCCCCCCACGGACGCCCTCCAGAGGCTTCAGAGACCTTCAGGGGGCTTCCCTGAAGCCTCCGAAGGGCTTAAACCAACCCTCCGAGCAAACTGGAAGTGACTTCCGGTTTGCTCGGAGGGTCGGTTTAAGCCCTCCAGAGGCTTCAGGGACCTTCAGGAGGCTTCCCTGAACCCTCTGGAGGACTAACAAGGACCCTATGAGAAAACCGAAAGTCACTTCCAGTTTGCTCGTAGGGTCGGTTTAAATCTTCCAGAGGCTTCAGGGAAGCCTCCTGAAGGTCCCTGAAGCCTCCGGAGGGCTTAAACCAACTCTATGAGCAAACCGGAAGTTCATTCCCAAACTTCCTGTTTGCCCATAGGGCTGGTTTTTTGCACTCTGGAGTCTTCAGGGAAGTTCCTGAAGCATCAGGAGGGCTCCGGGGGGGCTCTTTTCACCCTCCCCAGACTCCTATAAAACCTCTGGAGCCTGGGGAGGGCAACAAATGGCTTTTAAAAAGGCTAACAGGGCAACACCTTGCGTGCCCTGACAAATGGCTCTGCGTGCCGTCCCGGCACTAGAGTTATCTTCAAAGTTATCTATCAGGCATGTTTGATTCTGTTGAGCCCAAGGAAATAGATAAGTTTCTTATTGGTATTATTACCAATCCTGGCTGGTCAAGCTGCCTAACAGGGAATATGTGATTGAGTCCATGCAAGATCAGGGCAGTGGTGGTTCTGCCAGCTTTTAAAGAGGTAGCAGGGGTGGGTTCCTGCCAGTTCTATAGAAGAGGTTCCACAAATCTACAGTGCCATTTGGAACCAGTTCCAGATCCCTCCCCCTGCCTGTCCACACACCATCAAGAAGTAGAGCAAGAGAAAGAATTCTGGGAGTTGAAGTTCACAAGTCTTTTTTTAATATTTTTTTATTTTTAATTTAGAACAAACACATCATCCTTCTTTACATGCTGTAGAAAGTGTATCAGTTGGTTACAAAAAGACTTTCGTGCATCTCTTCTACAGTCAACAAACATAATTCATATTAACTCAAGTATTTTAACTCAAATATTTATACATGTCACCATCATCATATCTCCATTTTCATTTGACTATAATTGTTTAAACATCATTCATCATAAAATATACCAAGATGTAATACATAAACACATACTGGTCTTTCATTTACTATTTCTAAAATTCTCCACTAACACTAAATCCTTATGTCCTATTCTAGCAAACATCCATAATATTTAATAACAAAAAAATTTAATCCTCCTTTCCAAATCACTGTTTCACAGAATTTACATCCAGTTTCTTTATTTTATATGTATGTATGTATGTATGTGTGTGTGTGTGTGTGTGTATGTATATATGTATGTATGTATATGTATATGTATATTATTCAGGTTTTCTCCCGCGTAAAATTGGAGGTGTCTTGGCGACGTTTCGACGAAGTCTCATTCGTCATCTTCAGGCTACTTCAGGCTTGGTGCTTCCAGGAGCAAAGTGCACCAAGGAAGCACCAAGCCTGAAGATGAAGAATGAGACTTCGTCGAAAACGTTGCCAAGACATCTCCAATTTTACGCGGGAGAAAACCCGAACAACTAGAGACCTATATACTAACACCCGCGAAAACCTCAGAAAACATGGGATACCCTATGGTATTTCAGACAAGTCATTGTTCAGTCTCTTCTTAAAATCTTCCAGTGATGAAGCATCCACAACGCCTGAAGGCAAGCTATTCCACTGGTTAATCGTCCTCACTGTTAGGAAGTTTCTCCTTAATTCCAGGTTGCTTCTCTCCTTGATTAGTTTCCATCCATTGATTCTTGTCCTGCCCTCTGATGCTTTGGGGGAAAAAATTGAGTTGCCTGTTTGTGGCAACCTCTCAAATATGGGAATATTGCTATCATGTCCTCCCCCTCAGTCCTTCTTTTCTCTAAACTAGCCAAACCCAAGTCCTGCAACCTTTTTCCGCATTTTAATCTCCAGACCTTTAATCATCTTAGTTGCTCCTTTGCATTTTCCCCCAAAGTCTCAATTTCTTTTCTGTAATGTGGTGATAAAAACTGGATAGAGTACTCCAGGACCTTACACAGGCTTTATAAAGCTGTACTAATTCTTCATGTGATTTTGATTCTATGCCTCTGTTTATACAATCAAAGATTGTATTAGCTTTTTTGGCCTTAAACTGCTCACTCATGTTTAAGAAAACTCCACATTCTCTCTCACAGTTACTGATTTTTAGCCAGGTTTCGCCTAATCTGTACTTGTATATTTATTTTTCCTGCCTAGACGTAAAACCTTGCTTTTCTCCACATTAAAATTTTATTTTGTTGAATAAAGCCCATTGTTCAAGTCTGTCAAAAGACTTTTTTGGATTGTGAACTTGTCTTCTGTGATGTTGGCTATTCCTGCCAACTCATTGTCATCTGCAAATTTTATAAGTTCCCCTTCTATTCCCTCATCTAAGTCATTTATGAAGGTATTGAAGAGTATTGGGCCTAAGATGGAATCATTTGGTAAACCACTGCTTACTTTCCTCTATGTAGATGTAATGCCATTAAGGATTACTCATTGAATGCAGTTTGTCAGCCAGTTACAAATTCATCTGGTGGTGATGCTGTCTCTCCCACATTTTTCTAGCTTACCAAGAATAGGTTGTGGTCTACTTTGTCAAATGCCTTACTGAGATCTAAACATACAATGTCCACAGCATTTTGCTGGTCTACTAATTTAGTCACTTTGTCAAAGAATGAAATAAGATTGGTTTGGCATGATCTGTTTTCAACAAACCCATGCTGGCTACTATGTATAACTTTTTTTCTAGATATTCACAGATCTGTTTTTTTTCCCCTGGTATCTTTCCAGGTATTGATGTTAGTCTGATTGGTTGTAGTTTCCTGGGTCTGTTTTCCCCTCCTTTTTTTTTTTTTTTTGAAGATGGGAACCACATCAGTTCTTTTCCAGTCCTCTGGTAGTTCCTAGGTGCTCCAGGATTTTTTAAAGGTATGATACAATGTTCTGAGATAAAATCTGCAAGCTCCTTCAGAACTCCGAGATGTAATCCATCAGGTCCCAGTGATTTATAGACATCAAAGTCTGACAAGTGTTTCTTATCATTTTCTTGCATGTTTTAAATTTATATCTACTCTATCTTTTACAATTATGTTTTTTGTAGGTTGGGCTATAGTTTCTTTTTGTGTGAAGATGATGCAAAGAATGAGTTAAGCAGATCTGCTTTCTCTCTACCTCCTGTTATTTCCTTGCTATCTTCTCTCTTTAGTGGCCTGACTATTTCCTTGAGTTTATTCTTGTTATTTATATGTTAAAAGAAACATGTTTCTTTTAAATTATCGTTGACTTTTGTTGCAAGTTTTTGTTCATTCTGAGCCTTTGCTTTCCTGACTTCATATTTGCAGATTTGGACTATCTGCTGATATTCTGCCTTAGTTATGTCTCCCTCTTTCCATTTCTCGTACTTATTCTTTTTTTTTCTATCAGTTTATCTCAGACACCTTTGTGCAACGATGCTGGTTTCTTCTTGGGTATTCTTTTTCAGTGGTATTGTATTGGACTAGGGTTTTATGATCTTATTTTTCAATGTTTCTTATGCTTCTTGACTTTTTTTTCCCACTTTAGGATTTTTATCCATCAAATTTTGCTAATGTTCTCTCTGGGTTTGTTAAAATCTGCTCTTTTAAATTGTACCTATTCCTAGATCATGGAATCCTGTCCATTGACACTCATACCAATCTCAAATTAGTCACTTCCAGCCAAACTCCTATCTGGAATTGTAATTAGAATTCAAAAAGAATGCAAATTCAAGACAAGTATTCTGAGGGTTAAAAAATATACATTAATATACAATCTCTTTCACAATGATCCATATGTATGGCCCACTGTGCAACAGTTCAACCATGGCACATAAACAGCTACTAAGTGTGTTTTCTAATGCAGTTCTACAGAGCCTTGCAATCTGCTTGATGTGCCATCTATTATGTTTTATATTCTAGAATGTTAATGAGGAATCTGAAAAGTATTCAGCATAGGTTTTGTATTTTAATAAGCATTTATAAGTTAATTTCATTCACAATGACAAATATAGTTGGATGTTTTCACTCACTTGCCACAATTAAAAAGATTAAATTATTTGTATTAGGAAACAATTTTGTGCTCCCACTGAGCAAAACAGTTTACCTATATCAAAACACAAGCTTTACTTATCTGAGATTTCCATGCATGAAAAATAATTCTTTTTTTTTATACCAATATAAAATCAAGGAGCTCTAAAAATGTCAATAATCTGTGAAACCAGTTATTTAACATTATAACTACAATGTTAAAAAGCACAATTTTCCCGTCTTGCATTTATAAACAAATCTGAAAGTAGCAAAAGAATCAGCAATAGGATAACTATGGATGTCAATAAATTTATGTGCATTTGAAAAGCTTTACCCTGGAATGTGAGCAGCAATATGTGATATCTTTACACAATCCTTTTTCTATATGCCATTGACTCTTTTCATTACAAAATATTTTCCTTTAAGGAGACCTTGTATATTAATTTAATCTCTTCATATTGGCTACCACAATATGAAAAAGAGACAGATCAGTCATAAAAGGAGAAAACAGCACCCCCATGCTTGGTAAGAAAATAATTAAACAGAAGTATAGTTAAAAATGTAGTCAACATTGGTAGTTTAGGTGAAAAAATAGTGGGGAATTGCTTTTTTATCTGGCCAAGGAATTAATATACTGGTCCTCTGCATGTGGGAGAAACACAGGAAGAAAGAAAAAAAACTTATAAATTTTCTCAATAATTGCACATGACAGAAAAGTAGAATAGGTAGAAAAAAAGACAGTGATGCCTTAGTGGATATTTTTCCAAGATAATAAAACATGCATGGTGACAGCACAAATCAAGCCTTGATGTATGTGAGACATCATAAGTACAGAGCTGAGTTTATATCATGAAATACATTTCATAATTCTTCCTGCTCTCCTGTAAATATTTGCTCATTTGCCAGATTGACTACATATGACCAAATAGGGAAATATAGGTTGTGGGAAGAAGAAAAATAAATCACTTATTTGAAATAGAAAAATTTTAATAGATGAACGAAAAGGAATTTTGATTTTTCTTCTGTCTTAATATCTGGAAGGAATTATAATATGAGTAACACTTAGCTTGAAAAAGTGGGCTCAGAAGAAGAACTTGTTTTTTGACAGGGAGAAATTTAAAGTATTGCAGGCAATTTGGTCATACAGTTAAGGGACCAGGCTAGAAATCAGGAAACTGAGTTCTAGGCCTCCCCCTCACCCAGCACCTTATGGCTGCCTCTCATGGCTGCCTCTCCTATCCAAGCTTCATGAGCTGAGCCTGACATTAGCAATGGGGGAAAGGAAAGACTGGAATATAAGGAATAAGTAGGGATGGGAGGGAAGCCCAGCTAAGCTGGGGGGGAAAGGTCAGTGAAAAGATGCTAACGATGGGAGTAATACTCCTTCAAAAAAATTGGAAGGGGCCTAAACACCTGTGCCTAAACCTGACACAAACTCTCCAAAAAGACACTGGGCCATCTGGGAGAAGGAAACATACATAGTCCATTGGACCCTTGGCAGAGACCAGCAGATTCCTTTTGAGGTCTGGACCAGCCAAAAGAACTTAAAGCTCCTTAAAAAAACTATCACCAAAACAAGTCCAGTGGGCGTAATATTTCATCTGGTTCAACTTCACCTTCCACTACCTTTCTGAGGAAAAATTTTTCCTGGTGGATGCCTTGTCCTAGATTCCCCCAGTGCAATAGTGCCAAAGAGGAAGTCGAGTTCATATCCTTTTCTAAACAAATAGCTACATCAGCCTGCATAAGGGAAAAAAACCCTCTAAAAACAGGAACTGGGATATATCCAAGTATTGAAAGGTGTTCTGGTGAAGGACGAACGGTTCCTTGTGCACTGCTCCCAACTCATCCACCAATTCCATGCTAAGTACTTTAACAAACCCAAATGACGCATACATACATACATACATACATACATACATACATACATACATACATATGATGTGCTACTAACTATTATTGTATTCTGTTTTGTAGGACTAGATCCGTGATGGTGAATCTATGGCACGCGTGCCACAGGTGACATGTGGAGCCATTTGTCAGGGCACGCGAGGCATTGCCCTGTCAGCTCCAGTGCACATGTGCGCGCTGGCCACCTGACTTCAGCTTTTATTTTTGGCCATTTTTCTCTCTCCAGAGGCTTCCCTGAAGCCTCCGGAGTGCGAAAAACAACCAAAGGCACAAACTGAAAGTTTGGGAACTGACTTTCAGTTTGCGCATTGGGTTGTGCTTCACAACAGCTGAGGACAGAAGAGTTTGCTCAGAGTGATGCCGGCGAGGAAGGTGACCAGGTTGGAGGGAGGTGTATCCCGAGGTCTCTGGGCAGGAACCACAGGAGGAGGAGGGCGGTGGCTCTTCTTCACTCCTGCCTGGAGAAGGATTCTCCCGGTGCAAGGAGATCGAGAGAAGGAGGCCCCACCCCAACCCAGAGGCATCTGGGGGTTGTTCTTGCTCTCAGCGCCTCCTCCCCTCCTCAAGCTCGACAAAGAAGGCCGCTCCTCCCACCAGATTCAAGAGGACAGAGAGAGCCCAACTCAGCCAAGGTTCCTCTCTGCATGCCAGAAAAAACAGCAAGCACCTGGCCGCCACCCCTTCTGGGTTAGCCTAAAACCCCACACTGCCTGAGAAAAGGAGTTTTATTTTCTCGCTTGCGCCGGGAAGCATTGCAGTCTCTGCCTTAACTGCTGCTTCTAGCTCGGGGAGAGCAGATCGGCTGAGCCTGGCTCTCTCCCTCTCCTTCCTTGGATGATTTGGTAGGATGAGCAGGCTTTCTTGCTGGGCTTGAGGAGGGGGGAGGCAGAACTATTGCTCCAGCCACCTCTGGGTGCAGACAGCCGATACAGCAGGGCAGGAAAGAATCCGGGCTTGGCAGAGACCAGAATGCCCATGCGGGGACAGAGGCAGACTGGCCTGAGCGCAGGCAAGTGGTTTGCTGGCACGTCCTTCACTTGTTGGGGTGCTCCCATTTGCCCTTAGTGACAGAGAATGGGGGCTCACTGCAGCCTCGGCTCATACATGAGTCAGCTGCCCTGAGCTAGCACAGGTGGTGGGTGTGGATGGGAGCGCGCTAACTTTCTCCCCATTACCATTGCATCTGCCTGGCTTGCGCACCCCCCCCCCCCGGGCTGGCTCCTGAGTTAGGAGGCAGAATGTCCTCCTCCATGGGAGAAAGGCACATAAAGGGTGTGTGGTCGGAAAACAGGTTCCTGTGTGTGTGTGAGAGAGAGAAATATCGGACTGGTGGGGGGGGGGTTCCCCTGTTTGCTGCAGGAGCAGTGTTGGGCTGAAGCATCCCACTGGGCATTTTCATTCTGGAGCTTTCCTGAAATCTCCCTCCACGGACTTGAGGGGAAAGCCCCCTTTTTCCCCTCCTCAAATTGCGGGACAGTGGCACCTCTCAACAAGTTGCTGAGTGTGCAGGCTAGTTGTAGAGACTAATCTGCCAATGAACCCTAATCATAACCTCGGTCCAGCAGGTGGGTGGGCAAACAGGTACTCTCTCTCTCTCCCTGGCTCCATTGGATTGTATGGATTTCTTCACTCAAGAGCCGTTGTGACCCATGCACTGGCCACGTGCAAAGCGCTGGTCGCAGTGGAAAGAAGCCAAGCTAATCGGAGGTGGCGCACTCTCTCCCTCCCTCCCTTTCCTCTCTCTCTCACCAGGCATGCCGCAATTTGAGAAGGGGAGAAAGGGGCGCTTTTTTCCCCTCAAGTCCATGGAGACAGCAGCACTGGGCTGAGGAGTGGGGAGCTTTGCTTTGTTTTCTTCCTCTTCCTTCTCTACAATCTGTGCAAAGAATTCAGTTTCTAATGCAGCCATTGCTCTCAAGTTAGCTTGAAAAGAACTCAATATTTTTCCCCTCTGAGTCAAACACTCTGTTCAGAGTGCCTTCAATGCCCGACTCCTTTTTAAAATTCCTATGAACAGCAGTACATATGTTTATTCGATTGAATCTTTTTAATCGTCCTCTACTTTGAGCTTGAAAGGAAGGGCTGGGCTGAAATCTGCAAAACACTCTTGAAGCTTTGCCATGACTTTTTGCAAAACTGTCAGAGTTATCATCCCTGTGTCAGTGAACATGAAAAGCAAAACTCCCATGCCTCAGCCCAGCGCTACTCCCTCCATGGACTTGAGGGGCAAAAAGGTCCCCCTTTCCTCCTCCTCAAATCACAGCATGCCTAGTGAGAGAGAGAAAGGGAGGGAGTGAGTGAGAAAGGCCGAGGCTATGATTAGGATTCATTGGCAGATTAGTCTCTCCAGCTAGCCGGTGAGCTCAGCAACTTGTTGAGTTGTGCCACTCTCCCACAATTTGAGAAGGGGGGGAAGGGGGCTTTCCCCTCAAGTCCCCAGAGGGAGATTTCAGGGAAGCTCCACTTCCCTCAGAATGAAAACACCCCACGAGGTGCTTCACCCCAGTGCTGCTCCTGTAGCAAACAGGGGCCCTCCCCCACTGGTCCGATCTCTCTCTCACATATACCCCGGGGAACCTGTTTTCCCATTGCACAACCTTTCTGCACCAGTGGAAGGCGCTGGACATCAGAAACATTGCACTTGCAACCGCTCCGCCAGCCACCAGGGAGACCGCTGGTGTTGCCTCCCGGTGCAGTTGAGCCGCCCTTGGCTCGGCAACGTGTGTGTGTCAGCACTGCACGAGCATGGCTGCCCCACCAAGAGTAGGTTTGCCTCCGTTGCCTCTGTTGCCTCTGAAGGCAGCGGGGAGAGGCAGGTGCTGCGGTGCAAATGGAAGGCACTGGAAGCCTTCGGAGGACCTCCAGGGGGGCAGGGAGTCCATTTTTGCCCTCCCCAGGCTCCTAGAAAGCCTCTGGAGCCTGGGGAGGGTGAAAAACGAGATCATCATGGACTCAAAAGAGGGTGGGGCTTGTGTGCGCATGTGTGGGGGAATTGTGTGTGCATGCACATGGGGGTCATGCACATAGGATTATGGGTGTGGCACACCCACCCACGACACCCCTGCGCTCCCCCCACTTTTGGCCATCACTGGACTAGACTTGTTCAGAGGTACAGCATGCCATGGCTGCCTTTCTCCTATCCAATTTCATGAGCTGACAGCCTGGCATTAGCACTGGGGGAAGGGAAAGATTGGAATGTAGGAAGGAAGTAGGGGAAATGTAAGCCCAGTTGAGCTGGGCGAATTATAAGAAATTTCAGCCACCCAAGGTCAGCCATTGGTATGCACAGCTAGGAAACAAGAGCTTGTGTCCTAAACTCCATGTAAGCACCTAATTGGACATGTATACATAACAGGCCTGAGGTAGGGGGCAGAATGTTTGTATTGTTTGCACAGGAAAACCTCAAATTCAGCTTCACTACTCTGTAATCATTTACGTTTCAGTAAAGTATATACTCTTGGCAAAAACAAAGGGGCCAGGGTCTTTCTTTGTGAGATGACTGAGAGACCTGAGAGACTGCCTCCTGCCGATTACCTCCCTCAGACCGATAAGATCTCACAGGTTAGGTCTCCTCCGGATTCCATCTGCCAGCCAATGTTGGCTGGCGACTCCCCGGGGGAGAGCCTTCTCTGTTGCAGCTCCAGCCCTCTGGAATGACCTCCCCGTGGAGATCCGGACCCTCACTACCCTCCTGGCCTTCCGCAAAGCCACCAAGTCCTGGCTGCTCCAGCAGGCCGGGGGGGGGGGCTTGTGAAACATCCAGCCCCACGGAAATTGTGAATGTTGTGTTTTAAAGTGTTGTCTTTGTCTATTTATCCCCCTTCCCTTGTCTTTTGTGAGCTGCCCGGAGTCCTTCGGGAATGGGCGGCATACAAGACAAATAAATACAAATACAAATACAAATGACTGAGAGGAACAGTTGACAAATTGAGATATCTAGCTAGTTTGAAAGAGTGTTCTCAGAAGAAGTTGGTTTTTTACAGGAAGAAATATAAGATATTGCAGGCAATTTGGTCATATGGTTAAGGCATCAGGCTAGAAACCAGGAGATCTTGCGTTCTTGACTCTCCTCCCCCACTTGAGACATGAAAGCCAACTGAGAGACTTTTGACAACTAAGTTAGCCTCTCAGCCAACTCACTGTTGTTATGGAGAAAATAGAAGGAAGATGCATTAGGTATGTTTGCCACCTTGAGTTATTTATAAAAATAATAAAGGCACATAAAGTCTAAAATAGAATAGAATTAGGGAAGGGTAATAAAGATAATACAGACCATGAAGATAGGCTGGGAGACACTAGATTTAGTATGAAAAAAAGATTGAGAGATAGCAAAATCAACATAACAGGACTCACTGGGAAATGATCCAGAACCATTTTAACTACAATTGAAAACAGACACAGAAATAATGTTAAGTTGAATTTATTAAAATATACATAAGCAATTCCTAATAGTAAGATCTATGCAAAAGTGAAACAGTTTACCTGTAATGAGTTCCCTTATCTTTAAAGGGTTGTTGTTGTTGTACTAAAGAAATTGAAAAGGACAGCCATCTGTCAAGGATGACTTAATTGGTTTTACT
This sequence comes from Thamnophis elegans, assembly GCF_009769535.1. Taxonomy (NCBI): domain Eukaryota; kingdom Metazoa; phylum Chordata; class Lepidosauria; order Squamata; family Natricidae; genus Thamnophis; species Thamnophis elegans. Next base: position 50,965,211 of record NC_045549.1, read on the forward strand.
GCATATTAAAAAGATTAAATTCTATGATCCTTAAAGTACCTTCCAATTGCAGGATTTTTCTGCCTAAATAAACCAGTTATACTAAACTTTCCATGCTAAATTTTGTGCAGTACTAATGTAGTTCAGAACATAAAAAATAAACCAGACATCCCACCTAAATTCTTCAGAAAGAAGAACAGTTTTCACATAGACTTGCCATCTCTGGAGTCCATCAACTCAACAAACCAATGATTAGAAAATCAGAGGGAAAAAGTCCTTTTACTGCAGAGTGAATTAGGACATTATGATTTAGAACACATCAATATTATTTGTGACAGATCAGCTCAAATTTAAAAAGTGAGATACAAAAATGGAGTCAATTAGTCTGCAGGAAAAAATGCTTGTTCAATTATCTATGCTAATTGGAATAATTGGAATAAACAGATCCCAAGCTGTTAGAGAGAGTGGGGGAGAGAGGGGGAAATGAAAGTAATGTTTTGAAGTCTCTTCTGCCATCCTTGCACTCTGACAATTGACAAAAGTGAGAATATTACAATAAATACTAAGCAAGCAGACAATTATTGAATGATGAAAATATTATGTAGAAATTATATATCATTTGCCTTTACTTTGATGTGATTTGTCTGCAAAGCTCAATGTTCAAATAGTAACTTTTATTTGAAATTGTATTTTAATATAAAAGATAAAGACCATGATTTTCAAATGGCCAAAGATTATCTATATAAGCAAAATACAGACATGGCCAAAAGTATTGTTACTTCTCTTCCCCCCCCTGAAACTCTCAATTTGTCATGAAATAAATCAAATCTTTCACAAGTAAATTGATCCAATATTATTTACTCCACAATCTATAGGGCAGGCACATTGCTTTTGATATATGACAACATATTCTTGAAATATGTTAAATCATATTACAGGGATTTCAAGGATGGACAGTCCATTTTAAATCTTGATGGATTTAAGAGCCATTGGCCAGTATTTTTTTCCCACCCATTATTTAGTAGTTTATACTTAATATTTAGGGTCATTGTCATGTTGCAAGGTCTACTCTTTGTTGAGCTTCAATCTTCTGACAGATTATTTCAAGTTATTTTGAAACAATCTCTGGTACAATGAAGAATTTCTAGTGAATTCTGTGACAATGAACTGCCCAGGCTGTGGTACAGTAAAGCATAATATTTCCACCACTATACTTTAGAGTGAGTTTTTTAGGTAAAATTCTGACTTGTTTTTGCCAAACAAGTCTTCTACTATGACCAAATAGTATTTGCCCTAGCTATACAGAGCATATTGTTCCTGTAACAGAATGGTTTGAAGCAGGGGTGAAATGCTCTGAAGTCTGCTATCAGTTCGTTTCACACATGCGCACCAAACGTGCACTTTGCATGCATGCACACCTCAGGCACTACCGTGCAGCACTGAAAAAGGAGAATTAAGAAGCCTTTTATGATTCTGCAAAGGTAAGTAGAATAGCAAGGGGGGGGGAAACAGCTGTGCCGCATGATTTTGATTTGCTTGAAAGGCCACTTTCCCAGTTAGCTTGTTGACCAATTAACTTGTTGACTTCTGAAACAGAAATTGGGATCCAATCATTTAAAAACTTATCTTTTAGTGTCAGCTCAGTTTGCAAACTCCTTCCTCTATACAGTCTTTACAAATGGGATTCCCAAATGGCTTCTAGAATATGACACTTTTGTAGGATGGTGAATCATTAAGATCACTAGCAGATAGCTTCCTGAATTTGGCAGATTGTATTGGTATGAAGTTCTGTGGGGAATTAAGAGACACATAATGTATACTGCTGTATATCATCATCATTATCATCTTAGCCATTATCTATCCACCACAGGATGAAGGCCTCTTCCACATGTTTCCAACCAATACAGTCCTCAGCTTTAACATGGTGATTTTTAGCACCCTCTGCCTTTGGGCAGGTCTTTCCACAGCTGTGGGTAATTGCTCTAGGGCCTGTAGGAATGAGGACTGTATTTGAGCTTGTATAGGCATGTGGAAGGAATAGCCCATAATCTGCCAGACTGGTCCAATGTGGGTTGGCAGATGTGATCGGTGTTAGCATGATATGTGTATGTGTGTGTGTGTGTGTGTGTGTGTAAAGGTAGTCCTTGTTTAACCATTTATGTTAAACAACTAATTTAACAATAGTTTGAAGTTAGAACTGTACTGAAAAAAGTAATTTACAATCCACCCCATCACGCCACCCCTACGGTCATGTGACTGTGATTCAGGTAGTTGGCAACTGACTTGTAATTGCAATGTTTAAAAAATTCTGCTATCATGATTTGTGACCTTCCCAGCCAACAATTTGTGACCTTCTGATAGGAAAAGTCAATGGTGATGTCATCAAAGCCAGGTCACAAATTACAATCACGTGATCCCTTTCTTAATAACCATGGTGATTTATTTAAGAATGGTGGCACAAAAGGTTATAAAATCACATACGGTCACATGATCCCTCATTTAATGATTGTATTTTTTCTGATCCCTAATGTGATTGTAAGTTGAGGACTATATGTACAGGTCTATATTTTTAAATGGGATACTCAAGAAATCACAAAATTATGTTGTTTATACTATGTTGTGAAGTTCATAAATACTTCCTTGGTAGATGACATAATCAACCTGAGCTCCTGGAGTTAAAAGCAAGATATATTTTGCTATCAGCAACTTATGTGCTGCTGGTCAGATTTCAAATGAAATACATTTTGCTATTGTACCTCTCAGCATGTTTCAAATATAGACATTGTAGCTCTGAATAATGTACGAATAATTTTCACTTGAATATACTGAATATGATACTCTACTTTCAGGTATGTCTCCTTAATGAAAGGACTCCTTACCAGAACACAGGATATGAAGATATGCTTTTCAGAGACTGTGTGACAAACAAGATACATTTTTCAAAATTTTGATGACTTTACTTTTATTTTAAAAGTACATAGAGCAGTTTTGTTTTTAAAAACTAAACTAAAATCCTCTTTGTATCATAAGATGCACACAGAATGTATAATTATAGAATATGGTATATTATTTAAAACTGAACCCTATGTATTTTTCATTGGAAGCATGAATAGTAAAGAACAAGTTGAATTTCTTAATCAACTCACTTACAGCTAGAATATTAAACAAGTAGAAAGTTTGTATTCATGCAAGGGCAGAGTCTTGTACTTTATGTATCATATAATTGATAAAATTTGAATAGTTCAATTTTAGTGAAAGCTTTCAAATGTTAAAGGCACCTTACAAATGGCTAACAGTTCTAGACTGTTGATATTTTGAAATATTTGTAGTGCAGATCAAGTGCCTAAGAAGCAAAAAGACTGAAAGTGCACCTCTATCTGATCATGAATGTATTGTTTGTAAAGACTTGGAAATGGTCAAGGATTCGAATAGAATAGAAAATGGAAGTATGGTCCATCCAGAACAATCAACTGTCTCATTTTTTCAGAAGGAAATCAATTTATTCTGGAAGTACTGAAAGAGTTATCTGGCTTGAGGTTAAATAAGAAATTAATAGGGCAATCCTGAGCTGTAATAAACAGCCCCATGGGCAATTTAGTCATGGTAGCTCACGTAATCTTGAACATTAACCAAGCAATACACCTTGCTAAGACCTGAAAGGAAAAGGGAATTTACAATAAAACTATTGGTCTGCTAGGCGCAAAAGATGTCAATATGATGATAGACAACAGGAGAAGACCTAGCTGTTTAATTTCCATATTTCAACTATCTTTCAACTGAAGGAAAAAGGGGTCCAAAATGTCAAAAATGCATTATGCATAGCAGAAGAGAATACACATCAAAAGGAAAGAAATTTATGAGAGAGCTGATTTAAGTTCTGAACTGTTTTGAATTAAAATGAATTGTATTGACTTGACATCAATATCTGGAAAAATATTAGAAAAAACTATTAGGAAAGACACATGAGAATTAGAATACAGCATGGGTTGTAAAAAAATTGGTTGTGCCAGTCCAGTGTTTGCTTTTTTTAAAAAAAATGACTATATTATTAGAATAAGAGAATATTATGGAAGTAGTGGATGAAGATGTGTCCACATATCTTACCTACATACAATACACATACATACATACATACATACATACATACATACACATACATACATATATACAGATATATTCTGACACTTTATTTAAACTAAATTTGTATATCAGTGATTGCATGTCTGTAGATGTCTTACACTAAATAAATAAAATACATAAATACATGAGTAAGGTATTTGATAAAGTCCACCATGTTCTGTTTCTTGATAAAATGGAACAATGCATAATGAATTATTCCTACTTCCAACTTTCTATTCACATTCTTATTTAACAGCCTTATTAGCTTCAGCCAGCCCTCAACATTTTTATAAATGACTTAAATAAACAAATGGGAAAATGTTGCTAACAATAGGAACCCAACTAAGATTCCTCAACTATAACGAAATTGGGAGTTTTAAATAATATCAGTGTCTTTCTTGTTTCATTATGCAAAAATGAGAAGTTTATGGCAGAATTGTATGCTATGGCTAAACCTGAATCCCACTATCTTTAAGACTAAAAAATGGGAATTATGATTACAGAAACAATAGTGCCCTGCACATATAGTAAATTCTGTCTTGCATAGTTTTAGATGGTTGTTGAACTTCTTTGCAAAAATATTGTATGAGAAGAAAATTGTTATAGAAATGGAACCTTTCTGAAAGAAGATTAGATATCGGATTAAATGACTTAAATGGAAGATTAAATACACAGAGAATCAAACTAGAAGGAATAATCAGCTATATAGATACTTGCTTCCAAAACATTAGCTTCATCATTTGTATATGTTGAATAAGTCGTATCTCTGGAATCAATAGTAACTGTAATATCTATACCTATATCTATACATCATATATATCTATACATCATATATATCTATACATCTATCTATCTATCTATCTATCTATCTATCTATCTATCTATCTATCAATCATCCATCTATCTATCTATCTATCTATCTATCTATCTATATATCTATCTATCTATCTATCTATCTATCTATCTGGAACCTCTGTCAGCAGACTGATTTCAGGTGCAGCCAGAGGTCAAATGTGATGTTTACTACAAAGGGAAAAACATCATGAAGAACAGAAAAATCCTGCTGATACAAAATCAAAACCATCAATAGTAACCATTTATTAGTTATTCCAAAAACAAGAAAAATAGAGACTATTTGCCCTATTCAAAATTGAGCAGGTTAAAACTTTTAAAAGTATTTGACATCCACTCAACAATTTTTATGATGCTAAAATATGGGGGAAAGATAAGAGAGTCCTGTGGAACCTCTAAAATATGTTAGGAACTAAAGTTTATTTAAAAGGAAAATAAACTTAAAATTTGGAGTTTGCTATTTGAAAGTTCTGCTTCTAAAAGTGCCCTGCAAATGGTAGGAACAATTAACAAGTCTGAACAATGAATGCATGCCAGGACCTATAGTGGTCTATGTGTTCCTCCCCAAAATATTAGAAGTGGCACATCAGCTCCAGCATATTTAGCTTAATGCTTTACATTAAAGCAAAACTAGAAGATGAAGAAAAGCAATAATCTTGTGTAAAAATTTTCAGATAAGGATATGTATGTTAAAAGATAAAAATAAATAAAACATTAAAATTTAAAGGAAAGTGGGAAAATGACATTTTGACATTTTAGTTCAAAAAATAAATAAGTTACTGCTCAAAACATAATGAAAAATTAGCATATGCCTTGCCTGCTCATGTGTAGTACCAAGTGAAAGATTTTCCCTAGAAATTTATAAGCTATAGAAGATTACAGTTGGATGAATGAGTCCACAATGAAAGAATTAAACATTTAGGGAAAAGGGTATTTAATTTGTATGTATAATATAACCACAAATACATATACATGAAAAATGAGGAATATGAGGAATAATTCGTGTGAAAAAGATCATGAAGTAATAGTTGATTGCAAAGTAGATATGAATCAACAATGTGAATTTCCTGCAAAACAATGCAAATATTTTTGTTTATTATTTATTTTATGCTAGTATTTTTATATAATTCAAGGTGGCAAACCAATGCTTCAAAGAAGGGGTGGGTGGGTAATGTCCTTTTTCAGACTTCAGAAACAAAGCTTGAATCGTTGGGAGCCAAGCTTCATTTCTCCAGCCTAGCACAGGAGTTCTGTTCCACACACAAAGGGAATGAGAAGTCCTGTAGCAAGGTAGGAAACAAAGCTTGGATCCTGAAGACTTGAGCTTCATTATTGTAGCTCAGTGCAGGAGTTCTGTCCTGTGTGTAAGGGAACTCATGCACTGGGTTAGAGAAATGAAGCTTGGGTTTTCGAAATCCAAAGAATTTGAAGACTGCTAACATCTGATCTTCATTTCTATAACATGTAGACATTTTCTTCTGCACACAAGAAAAGGTAAGCCTTGGGGTAGGCTGCAGAAATGAAGCTCTGGTCCAAACTCCATTCCTACTCTCTGGTTGTATTCTCTTCCAAAAGAGGACAGTTGTCTGTCCTCTGTGGACAGACAGGTTTTTGGCTATGTCCACATAACAACTGCAACTGGGAGAGCTGAGACTATAAAAATGGAGAAACATAATTACATGGGTATCTCACTTAATGACTATTTCACTCAAGAACTGAGATTCTATTCCAAGTTGTGGTTGTAAGTTGTGGACTATCTATGTCACCCACTATTGAAAACTATAGTGTCTGTCTCTGCCACACATTTCAAATCATCCAGACAAGAGTATCACAATTATGTGAATTAATTACTTCAAGTCAAACATAAATAGAAAATTCCAAAGCAAGCTACAATGACCACTAAATAGAAATCCATTTTACCAACATAAAGTTATATCTAGAGAGAATACCTGTACAGTATTTAAAAGAATTTTAAATGAAGAATAACAAGTACAACAATGTGGTACACTTTCAAATAGTGATAAAATTGTTACTGTAAATTTTTATTTTAAGTATGAATTACGTATTTCCTATGTACAGTTCTGATATTTCCCATCTGGCGTAGCATTGCATTGGCTCAGAATATTCAATCATGGTTATTTTCACAAATATATATGAGAACTTGCATAATAAAATATATGTCATATTAGTTCCCTTTCAAAGCATGTGGGAACAGTGGGAAAAATGATAACAAGGGCTAATCTATTACAATGTAACATTCACGATGTCTAAGTATGTTTACTTTCACTCACAGAAAACATGAACTAAAATATGGTATTGAGAAAAAAAACCATCTGAATTTTAAAGTGGCTTATGTGGAACAGTGTATTTCTCATGTAGAATTTGGGAAGGCCATCTGGCTGCTTACAGTTTGTAAGCATACTTGACTTAGTTTATTTATGCTCTCAGGGATAGGAATCTGTTCAATCAGATGGCATGAAATTTTCTAGTTTGTAGGCACGCATAAAAAGTTACACAAACAAGATGTTTCATCGACATTGGCACAGGAAAAAGATTTCAGCTACCATATAATACAGATACTTTAAAAACATCATTTTTGGGTGCTATGGATAAAATGCTTCTTATATATGTCATTTTAATTTTGTTTTTGACATTATCTCTGAGTTCTGGAGCAGCTTAGTCATAAAAAAGATTACCAAAAGCTGTAATTGTGTATATCATGTCTATGACACATTCATTATTTCTGAAAAATAATAATGACAATTACATTTTTTAACTGAGCAAAGAATAAATATTTTGAAGAATATATGTTAAATAGGTTTAGAATATATTGATAGTGAAGTATACCCCACGAATCTCTGAACCAGATTTACTGTTGTTTAATCCAGTGTTTTTCAACCATGTGACATAGTGTAAGGTGTGCCGTGGGAAAAACACCTTATATATAGTCAATATAGGCACAGAGTTAAAATTTTTTTAACATTTTCTAATGGTGGTGTGCCTCGTGATTTTTTTCATGAAAAAAAGTGTGCCTTTGCACAAAAAAGGTTGAAAAACACTGGTTTAATCTTAAGGAAAACATATACAGCTACTAGCTGTGATTTTAAAATAATGCACAATTTAATCTGACCATATAGTTTATTTCATATGTTATTAACACACACAATTGGGTTTCACATTGTAGAGAATTGGACAATTCAGATAAAGGGTAATAAAGATTTGTTGGAAGAGGTAAAACATTTATATAGTCCAGTCTTGTACTATTACAATATTTTAGCCTGAAATATACATGCTTTTCAAAATGATTTTGGCATAATTACTGAATTAAATAAAATTTGTTAATCAGAAAATGTGCCAGCAGATTCAGTTTCTCAAGTATTAATATGTCTTCCAGGCTACTGTATAAATTTAATATATCTCACTTTCACTATTTAAAACCTCCATTTAAAAAATATCATAGTTTTAAAATAATTCTGTCATTCTATATTGCCTTTTCTTTAAACTACTCAGAGCTAGTATATGGATGCTATTGAAAAACTTGACATTTAACATTGAAATGTAGCACACTTACAAAGGAGTGGCTATCATTCTCCCTGTAACACTATTAAATTTTTCTCATAATATTTTCATACATATTTTAAGTAACCATTATTCAATTATACTGACAGATTTTCTATAATATATATGCATAATATCTTCTAATGAGCTTCAAGGAATACAATATTATTTCAGTTCATGACAAACTATCATCTCTCTCTCACACACACACACACACACACACACACACACACACACACAGACACACAATTGATAAACATCAGAAGAAATATTAATGAAATGGAAGATGACAGTCATTACATTTGCTTATAGTTGCAATATGAAGTTAGATCAACCTATGTAGTAGTACCAGAATCTGGATTGAAGCAGCCATATCTGTTTCTTTCTCACTTGTATTCCGGCTATATATACACCAGTGACGTGCAGTCAGGGGAGGTAGGGGAGGCAGAGCATCACCACTGTCATCATGAAAAGAAAAAAAAAAAAAAAAGGAAAAAGGCTGAGGTAGTTGCTGCCAGAGTCACAGTGGATGACTCTGCTTAGTGCTTAACTGTTTAAACAAGCCTCTAAAAAAGTGCCCTCGACAGGAGGCGGGAGAACCACGTGCCTCATTTAGTCTGACTTTATGATCACTCGAGCAGAGTTAAGCAAGGATTAAAAGCCGAAAAATTCCTTATATAGATGAGGCACATGGTTCTCTAGCCTCCTCCTGTAGAGGGCGATTTTAGAGGCTTTTTTAAACAATTAAGTAGAGTCATCCATTGGAGACTCTGGCAGCAGCTAACCCAGCCTGACCTCAGCAGCTCTTGCCTTTTTCCTTTTATTATTTTTACATTTTCATCATGGCAGACAAGAGCAGAGTTGAAATCCTCTGTGAAACAGCAGGAAAAGCCATGTGGGTTGGAGGGAAGGGGAGGAATTCAAAATTAATGTAATTTGTAAGTAATTGTATTATTGTAAGTAATTTGTGTGTTGTATGTGTGTGTGTTTTACCGGCCTCTGCTGGCGGGCTGGCACTTTTTTATGTCGGACATAACGGCAGGGCTTTTGGACATAGCGGCAAGGCTTTTGGACACAGCAGCAGGGCTTTTGGACGCCCCGGCACTGTGTCCGCCATAGAAGCGGAACGCCTCTATGTCAGACACAGCAGCAGGACTTTTGAATTGGCATCTGGCTCTACCTTCATGGTATTGGACCTGGGTACTTGAGAGACTGCCTGCTGCCAATTACCTCCCAAAGACCCATTAGATCTCACAGGGTCGGCCTCCTCCGGGTTCCGTCCACCAGCCAATGCCATCTGGCTACTACCCGGGGGAGGGCCTTCTCTGTAGCAGCTCCGGCCCTTTGGAATGAACTCCCCGCGGAGATCCGGACCCTCACCTCTCTCCAGGCCTTCCGGAAAGCCGTCAAAACCTGGCTGTGCCGGCAGGCCTGGGGTTGATGAGTTCCCCTCCCCTCTCGACTGGTATGGCTGTGTGATTTTCATGTATTTTAATTATGTGTACTGTGTTTATGTCCCCTTTTCCCCCTGAGTTGTTCGCCACCCTGAGTCCCTCCTGGAGAAGGGCGGCATACAAATAAACTAAATACAATACAATACAATACCTCCCCATTCTGCCTCTGACAAAGAGCCCCCATCAGAGCCTTCCCAGCCTCTAGGATTGGGCCATGTTCCTCCCCAACCTCCTCACTGTCCGAAGCTACTGCCAGCTCTGCTGGCCACAGGCAGACTGCAAAAGTAGGTACCTGTAGTTGTATTACACAATTTAATTTTAATATTATTCTATGATACATTAATATTAAATATTGTTTCATTTTTTAAAAAACTTAGTATGCTTTAATAATCTATATGTACAAACTCTGGATCTGGGAAATCATGGAGGTTGATCCCAAACATGACATGGAACTGCATGGAAATAGAAATTTGGTTTGTACAGTTTGTTTCTACTACCAAGCTTGCTGCATGGTTTTTTCTGCAGCTTCCAAACCGAGTCTTCCAGCAGTGGTCACTCTGGGCGTATGCTCTATGTCTGTGGGCCAGCTGCCAGCAGAGCATATAACCATAGAGTGTATGCCCAGAGCAGTCACTGCTGGAAGACTCGGTTTGGAAGCCGCAGAAAAAGTCATGTGGCGGCAGGGGCGGTGGTGCCCTGGCTCTGCAGAGTTTGCCGGGTGGCTGTTCATGAGTGTGGTTGCTTCATGGCTGCTGTGCTGCGCTGCTGTGACAGTGCAACACAGCCATTCGCCCATGAGGCTGTGCCCGGCTCTTTGGAAGCCTGCTCACAAGAGAGCAGCCACTTGACAATCCCCCTCTTCAGCTGGGCACAGAGACGTTCACCAACCTAGCGGTATCCCAAAGGCACTAAGCAGCTCTATCACCTTTGCCTCTCCCCTGGTTCCCGCGACTTGGCACCTTTGGGATACCGCTAGGTTAGTGAGCAGAGCTCTGCCTGGCCGGAAGTGGGGGGGGGTGTCCAGGGGGCTTATTTGCAGGGGAGGGCTAATATTTTTGCCCACTAAAAAAATGTGGCTTGGTCTTATTATCAGGACATGTCATAATTTCAGGGAAACATGGTACAAATAATGATCCCACATACGTTTATTTCTGTATTTCAAAAATAGGGCTACAATGATATACAGAAATGTTATCTTAACAATACTAAGAATTTGGTGAAACTGCGTAAGTAAAATAAGGAGGCTACATATAATGTTCTATAATTCTATTTTATAGTGACATTGAAGTACATTTTATTTATACTTTTCAGTTTGACATAAATTCTAATGATACACGATATCAACTCTGCTTTACTGCCTAACAGTTTAACACAAAACATCACTGTTTAAATTATCAACACTGCCTATAACGATGCTTTCAATTATGTTCTTTCCATGTTTGCCTCTGTACACAAATTAATTGTAGGCTTGATACCAAATAAAATATTATGGTGGAAGCAGTATTTCATTATAGCTACAATTATTTCATCTTTATTACCAGAAACTCTCTTACACTTGAAACAATCCATTATTCCTTAGTTCACCAACTGTGAAAGGCCACTATTTGTATCTTCACAATGTGTCATTGCAGTAATCCTGCTAGACAGTTTTATGCCTCTGTTGTTTGTAATGGTCTTTGTACACTTATAAAATTAAACCAATACTGTGTCCAAAACAAGATAGTTGAAAAGGTACAGAACAAAATATATTGTCTGGTAATGCTATTCTTTAAAAAGATATTACAATTTCCTGATTTAGCTGTTGAATCATGCAGTTCCATCTAAGTATCTTGTAGACATTCACCTAAATTCACATAGCATGGTGCCCAGATATGTCATGTGTCATAACATCAATATGAAGTATCTGAATATATGAGAATGGCTTATGTCAGAAATCCTGACATAAGAGCTGTAATGTTATAGTAAATTTATTTTACATATTTATTTAATTTAGTCACCCATCTCTAGTGCAGAAAAGTAGTAATAGCTGTTGGCAGACAGCATATATATCTTGCCTGAAAAGCTGTCAGTAGCAACACTGTGGGTGTCAATTGATATGAAGTATGTGATGCAAACACATTTGCCAATTACATGCATTAGACCCCATAATGAGAGATCTCACCAGTGTAGCATAGCAATAAATTATCTTAAGGACACTAATTATAATTTCCTTCAACCAAATATATTCTTGGCAAAATATATTTTATACTTCAAACTGAAATTCAGGACAAGGATAGCAAGTTCAGATTAACAGCCAGCATAGTTATTAATATTATCTCTAGATCAAATAAGTAAAGCAAGAAAACGTTTAGCAACCACCTTGTGTGGTTCAATAACACGAAATATTTATTATTAATATTAATATTTATTCCTTAAGATTACTTATTGATTAGGAAGATACAAACAGTAAAACTGCACACCCAAATTAGGATTTGATAAGATATCCCTGAAAGATAACCCATTTTAAAAAGTCTGAAGTGGAAAAGTAACTGATAATTACCCAGAGGTAATTACACTCCTTCTGAATGTTTATGTTTGACCAGAGCAGAGGTGGGTTCCTACCAGTTCGCACCTATTCGGTAGAACCGGTTCGGCAAGTCTACCGAACCCGTTAGAAGAGGTTCCACCAGTGGACCTGGAAAGTAGGCCACACCTATAGAAGAGGTTCCAAAAAATTTTGAAACCCACCACTGGACCAGAGGCAGAGAAGCTGCCTTTTAAGAATGCTTTCATTTAAATTCCATCACTCAGCATCAGGCTCAGTCATCTAAATTCACACTATGATTTTTTTCAAGATGAATTAAGCATCTACCATACTTATGACATATTAGCTGTAAAAGTGTAAATATGCCATTCAGTTTAGTCCTGATGATTACATAAATACAACAGTGAAATTTATCTTGCAGGAATACAAAATTATTTGCAATTTACTATATTTAAGAATCTCATATTCAATTATTATATCTTAAAGAAAATAATAATGTGACCACTTAAGTTACTAAACTTAATATATGAAAAAGGTATTGTTTCTTTGCAATATTTGTTACATTAATTTATATATTATGGTATTACACTCAATTGACACAATGTGGCTTGTCAATACCATTTCTATTTATTTTAGGCCAAAAAATAAATAAATCTGGTAGTAGTTAAGCAGAAGACATGGTACTTAGACATTAAATAGAGAAAGCCAAATCTATCATCTCTCAAACAAATAAATTGTTCTAACTCCCTGGACACTCTGAAATAATGTCTATAAGATTCTATAAGTTAAGAGTCTTATCCCTAGCCATATAGATGTTCTCCCTACTAGAATGAAAGCTGGTTGGTATGCCATCTTCCATATAAAGAGAGTAGGTATTTGCTTAAACAGAGGTTGATGCTGTTTTATGCATCCTTTTAAAGTATCCTCTATGGTTTCATTGGTGATCAGAGCTACTATGCTCACTCTTGAATTTGATAGTCCACTCATGATGACAAGATTGAGGTATTCTTACTAAACTACTAATAGTTTAGTGAAGGGGTGTCAAACTCAAGGGCCATGGGCTGAATCTGCCCCGTGGGGTCACCATGGAACCGTAAAGGACCAGCCCATGGTGCCTTTGCCAATGAAAATGGAGCTCGGGAAGACCACGTGCACCCCTGAGCTCCATTTTCACTGGCAGTGTGTTGCAGGAGGCTGTCACAGCTGAAAATGAAACTCAGGAGCCCGTTTTCACTGGCAGAGCACCCCCAACACAAGTGACATTGAGCTGGCCATACTGACCCCAGCCATGGGGTCCCTGGCTCCCCAAGATGCAGCCCTCAATGAAATTGAGTTTGACACCCCTGGTTTAGTAACTCAAAGCCAGTAGCAAAACTTTTATTTATAGACTTAGCTGAGAGAAACTTTTAACATCCTTCAATGAATTTTTAATTAATAGCATTTCTAGATCTCATACATATTATTAAATATACAGTATATGTATTAAATAAGTACATAATAAATAAAGTATAATAAAACTACACTTAGTATCACACATGTTGGGCTAGCTAGCCTTTCAGAGATTAAAAATGGTTATCTGTATTCAACTGATCTTTTATTTTATGTTGATTAAAATAATAAAATATTGTAAGCTAGAAAACCATGTTTCACTAATTAAATTGCAAATATCTGATAACTACAGTTTTCTTCTCATTATAACATTTTCTTTAGTTTTTTTCATTCCTATAAAAACATTCAACTGTCAAATCTTCACTAGCCTGTTGTATTGACATAATTTCATTGAATCCTGCAGCACATTATAAGATTTGCAATACAATACAATACAATACAATACAATAGCAGAGCTGGATGGCACCTTGGAAGTCTTCTAGTCCAACCCCCTGCCTAGGCAGGAAACCCTAAACCATTTCAGACAAATGGCTGTCCAACATCTTCTTAAAGACTTTCAGTGTTGGGCCATTCACAATTTCTTGAGGCAAGCTGTTCCACTGATTGATTGTTCTGTCAGGAAATTTCTCCTCATTCTAAGTTGCTTCTCTCCTTGATTAGTTTTCACCCATTGCTTCTTGTTTTACCCTCAGATGCTTTGGAGAATAGTTGGACTCCCTCTTCTTTGTGGCAACCCCTGAGATATTGGCACACTGCTATCATGTCTCCCCTAGTCCTTCTTTTCCTTAGACATACCCAGTTCCTGCAACCGTTCTTCATATGTTTTAGCCTCCAGTCCCCTAATCATCTTTGTTGTCCTTCTCTGCACTCTTTCTAGAGTCTCCACATCTTTTTTACATCATGGCGACCAAAACTGAATGCAGTATTCCAAGTGTGGCCTTACCAAGGCATTATAAAGTGTCATTAACACTTCACATGATCTTGATTCTATCCCTCTGTTTATGCAGCCTAGAACTGTGTTGGCTTTTTTGGCAGCTGCTCCACACTGCTGACTCATATTTAAATGGTTGTCCACTAGGATTCCAAGATCCCTCTCACAGTTACTACTATTGAGCAATATACTCTACCTGTGCATTTTGTTTTTCTTGCCTAAATGTAGAACCTTACCTTTATCTAAATCAAGAAAAGCACTGAAGAAAAATATTTCATGTTCTCTACTTCTGAGATTA
This sequence comes from Thamnophis elegans, assembly GCF_009769535.1. Taxonomy (NCBI): domain Eukaryota; kingdom Metazoa; phylum Chordata; class Lepidosauria; order Squamata; family Natricidae; genus Thamnophis; species Thamnophis elegans. The sequence goes on from NC_045549.1 coordinate 50,980,315, forward strand.
GTAGTATTATTCAAACTTGCTATAAATTTTATTTAATGTCAAGATTATCCGCATATCAGAAGCTGTTTGGAGTTATTGGTTTAATTTATTCAAGAAAGTTGTGTTGGACTTAACTTTTTACATACAGTCTTTAACAAAGTAATCACCGGCTTAACAATAAAAATTATACAATTTTCATAGTCTTAATCATTTTGTTTAAAAAAAAATCAGCGATCCTGTCTTTTGTGGAGTACAATGATTACACTATTACACTGTAACCTACAATTTATCTATTGTATTTCCCAATGTTTGTGCTAATCAGTACTGAGCCTTATATCTTATCTTTGTTTCTAGAACATACTTCAAAACTTTGCCCTAATACTTTGACCCTACTGAAACACTCTTTTAATATCAATGTCTAAATGATATAAAGAACAAGAAAATCTTATTTAATACATACAAGTGTCTTGAATCATTATTGGGTAGTGTTCAAATAATAGTTTTAATAGCTATTTGCTCTTGAACAAATGCAAAGAATCCCTGAGAGACTAGAAGAATACAAAGTCAAATCTGATTTATCATGTTTATTTAAATCTGAAGTAACTTTTTAGCTCTTATACATTTTGGCCAGTCTTGCAGGTGGCAAATGCCACCTATAAAACATTTTGTAGAGGTTTTCTTTTAGGCCACAGCCATCGTCAGCTTGTAGTTTTTAATCATTTTTCTAGTTCTAATTATATCCAAAATTCTTTGCCCAGGCAATCATCTTTCTTTAACTATCTCTTCCTCCATTTTATAGTTCAGTAAATAATATATTTTAATTGATTTTTCATTCATCCCCATTAACATTTTATCCAAAGCTGTTTGTTCATTATTTACACCCATTAATTTAACATCTTTTTTGTGCCTTGATTGGATCTGAAAATATGGCTACCAAGATAAGTCCATCCCCCGATTCTGCAATTGTTGTCTGGATTTAAGATAACCCCTTTCATCTAAGAATTCTAAATAAAGTCCACTTTACCACATATGAACAGAAGTTTTCTTTTAACCTTTTCTAGAAAAATGAACATAATTCTATAGGAAACTCAAAAGCTTAATCAAATTACACTGCTTTGACTTAATGCAAAAAGATGTATCAGCCACCAATCAATGTAAAGAGAAAAATTCTAATAGTAAAATATTTTATTCCCCAAAGTCTAACATGATATTTTAGCATATGAACAAATTCATTTTGGGAAAAGTGATAACCTCACATTATCAGGATGCAATTGTTTATAGATGAGTAACAGTCTAACTACACTTGATAGTGTCTTTTCAAGGTCTAGCACAATCTCTCAATAAACAACCCAGATACTTTATTCAGACCAACTGAAAATGTCTGAAGGGTTATCAAAGATCATGTTTATTGCAACATTTAACATATATATAGAAACTCCAGCAAGGTCAAAAAGGTTCTTATTAGCTTATAAACTTACATATCCACAAGAAGCTAACACAATACTGATATACAATACAGACAGTTAATTTTCTTCAGAAGCATTGATGTTTCCAGCAAGAGCACTTAATGCAAATATTTTCTGTCAAATACTATTACCTCTTTCATTGGATATGAAAGAACCTTAATGGAATGGGGGAAGTGAATAGATTATCTAGGGAAATAAAAGCAATACACCACAGATTCACACATACATAGATCATGGTCAAAATCACAAAACTTTTTTTTAAGAGCTTGACAAACAATCTTTTCTAGAGGTTCTTAGGTGAAAAGTACTATATAGTCATATGCTGTTTAAATAACAAGTTTTTGTTTACTTCAAAGCTTTTCAACAATGGCAAATGTTATTTGCTTCAGATAATTCATCTTTTTCATAATGAACTCTACTCCATCCATAATGCAGTAGAATTAAGTCATTCTGAAATGCAAGAAAAATATCTAAAACTATGTATACAATATATACAATATAAAAACTTTGCTTCATTCATTTCATTTAGCAAGGTCTACATTTCCTGTGAAGGTGGTTGTATAATATTTATTTTAGTCAAGATTGTATGTTACTTTTTTACTGGTAATTATTTCTCAAGGTCAAGGATACTAGATAATTGATTTTTAATGTGCTGATTTAGCTAAAATATATGTTTAGAAGGTGACTTTCTACAAAAGACCAACAGCAAAAGCTTAGTAAACAGTTTATTAAAAATTATGCAAATTAGAAGTCATATAATTTGAACTCTTTATTTAGATGCTGGTGTTGTTAATGAAATTTAAACAATCAAAAGATTTATAAAACTTTATTTTATGGGTTTATATCCAAAATGACCCCCATTGTATTACAATACAATCTAGTAAAATACCAATGAAGAAAGATTTGCTACATCTCTTCTTCTTCAACTCACTCTATTTTATCTTCATTAACAGTATCCAGCAATTTATTTATATAACACTTTGGGAGTAAAATAATCTGATTTGACCTCCATATTCTTTATAAAAAGAATATGCATTTGTTTGTTCTTCCGTCTGACCACGCATTAGTCCTTGCTTATCATGGCTAATCTCCCGGCCCCTGCTGTTGCAACGGACATTCGGAACTATTCTATTCCTCGGCCATCCCTTCCTTGGATTCTACTGAACTCTTTGCTCCATTTAACTCAGCTTTCCTCAAGGTGCGCCCCCCCCAGGGGGGGGTGGAAGACACCCCCAGACTTAATTTTCCATCTCGCAGTATACCAGACTCTCTGCTGGCTTTGGCAGTCAACATAAGCCAAGTACAGACTTTGTGTGCCCGCACAAATTTTTAATTGGTATGTTGAGTGTATGGGACTGCATGTGATAGTGTGAATGACCCACTTTTATTATTATTATTGTTGTATTTTTTGTGTTTTAACTAGAACGTGGGGATTGTTTGTGTGAGTGCCTGAGTATGTTTGATTCGGAGGACCTGCCGGGGAATGCGGGAGTCATCGGGGTGGTTGGGGGAACTACAGCTACGGGAGAGGGTTGGAGCATTGCGGTCATAACAGGGAGGGGCAGATACGGCGGGGGCTTTAGGGCTGGCCATTACCGGGGAAGGAGGGCTCGCTACATCACAGAGATCCCTCCTTCTGGCCCTATGAGTCCCACTCCGAGGTCAGATGGTGCGAGGAATCAGGACCCTGGTCTCAGGCTGGTGTCGCTAAATGCCAGGTCTGTTGTTCACAAGGCTCCCCTCGTCCGGGACTTAATTTTAGACGAGAGGGCAGACCTGGCATGTATTACTGAGACATGGCTGGGCACGGAGGGAGGAGTCCCCCTTGTTGAGATGTGCCCAGACGGGTTTCAGGTGCTGCATCAGCCGAGAGCCCAGGGAAGGGGTGGCGGTGTGGCTATTGTTATCCGGGAGTCTTTAGCACCTCGTAGGATCCCTGCTCCGGAGCTTGTCGGGTGTGAGTCCCTGCTGGTGAAGCTGGACCTCAAGGGTCAAGTGGGTCTGCTGCTAACGTACCTGCCTCCCAACAGCGTTGCAGCAGCCCTCCCCTCGCTCCTCGAGTCAGTAGCCGAGCTGGCAACTGAGTTCCCCAGGCTCATGGTTCTGGGGGACTTCAATTTGCCATCGCTCGGGGAACACTCTGATGGAGCGCAGGAGTTCATGGCTTCCATGACAGCCATGGGCTTGACCCAGGTAATTCGGGGCCCAACCCACTCAGCGGGTCACACGCTCGACCTCGTATTCCTCTCGGAGCAGTGGACTTGTGATCTTGGTCTGAGGGGTAGTGAGATCATACCCCTGTCGTGGTCAGACCACTGCCTACTGAGGCTAGACTTCTGGAGGCCCAACCCCCACTGTAGGGAGGAGGAACCGACCAGGTGGTTCCGCCCCAGGCGTCTCATGCACCCCTTAAGATTCCAGACAGAGCTTGGGGTTATTCCTGATACTCTCACCCACAGTTCGGCGGAGACTCTGGTTGCTGCCTGGCACTCAGCGGCATCGGAGTCCCTTGACCGAATTGCGCCACTACGGCCCCTCCGGGTCAGCGGATCCCGGAGACCTCCTTGGTTCACCGAGGAGCTCCGGGAGAAGAAGCACCGGAGGAGACGCCTAGAGCACCTATGGAGGTCCGATAAGTCCGATTCGAACCGAGCACTCCTGACAACATGCACCAAGGAATATATCAGGGCATTAAGGACAGCTAAAAGATCACATATTGCCACCTTGGTTGCGTCCGCCGAGTCACGCCCAGCCGCCCTGTTTAGGATAACCCGCTCCCTCCTAAATAGGAGGGACACGGGCGAACCCCTACAGGGTAAGGCTGAGGAATATGTCCACTTCTTGGCGGACAAAATTGCTCGGTTTCGGTCGGACTTGGACTCTATCTCTGCAGATCCAGCCGAGACACAGGGGGAGAGCTTGGCAGATCATCTCTGGGTTGAGTTTCAGGACGTTGCCTCTGGGGATGTGGACAAGGCCATACAAGCTGTGAGTGCCTCCACCTGTATACTGGACCCGTGTCCCTCCTGGCTGGTTGCCAACAGCATTGAGGTGACACGAGGCTGGATCCAGGCGGTTGTAACCGCCTCCCTTCGGGAGGGGCACTTCCCTGCCGCACTTAAAGCGGCGGTGGTGAGACCCCTCCTGAAGAAACCATCTTTGGATCCAGCCGTTCTTAACAACTACCGTCCAGTCTCCAACCTCCCCTTTCTTGGGAAGGTTGTTGAGAAGGTGGTGGCCTTCCAGCTCCAACGGACCTTGGAGGAAGGAAGTTATCTTGACCCCTTCCAGTCCGGCTTCAGACCTGGTTACAGCACAGAAACCGCTTTGGTCGCATTGACCGATGATCTCTGGAGGGCCATGCGTCCATCCTGGCTCTCCTTGACCTCTCGGCGGCTTTCGATACCATCGACCATGGTATCCTTCTGCGACGACTGCGGGAGGTGGGAGTGGGAGGCACTGTTCTGCGGTGGTTCTCCTCCTACCTCTCGGACAGGTCGCAGTCGATGTTGGTTGGGGGGGCAGAGATCGTCCCTGAGGCCCCTAACTTGTGGGGTGCCGCAGGGTTCGGTCTTATCCCCCCTGCTATTTAACATATACATGAAACCGCTGGGCGAGATCATTCGGAGGCATGGGATAAAATACCATCAATACGCGGACGATACGCAGTTGTATCTGTCCGCCCCGTGCCAACTCAATGAAGCGGTGGACGTGATGAACCAGGGTCTTGAGGCCGTTAAAGACTGGATGAGAGCTAACAAACTGGTACTCAACCCAGACAAGACCGAATGGCTGTTGTGTTTCCCTCCCAACAATTTGGCCAGTGTTCCATCACTCAGGCTGGGGGGTCAAATTCTACACCCCTCAGATAGGGATCGCAACTTGGGAGTCCTCCTGGATCCACAGCTGACTTTTGACCACCACCTGTCGGCTGTGACCAGGGGGGCATTTGCCCAGGTTCGCCTGGTACGCCAGTTGCGACCCTACCTGAACCGGGAGGCTCTCACAACAGTCACTCGAGCCCTTGTGATCTCCAGGCTGGAATACTGCAATGTGCTCTACATGGGGCTGTCCTTGAAGAGCATCCGGCGACTTCAGCTAGTCCAGAATGCGGCCGCGCGAGTGATTGTGGGCGCACCGCGGTACGCCCACATAACACCCATCCTCCGCAAGCTGCGCTGGCTACCTGTTGATCTCCGGGTGCGCTTCAAGGTGCTACTTACCACCCATAAAGCCCTTCATGGTAGTGGATCTGAGTACTTGAGAGACCGCCTTCTGCCGATTACCTCCCTTCGTCCCATCAGATCGCACAGAGTGGGCCTCCTCCGAGTTCCATCCGCCAGTCAGTGCCGACTGGCGACTACGCGGAGGAGAGCCTTCTCAGTAGCAGCCCCGACCCTTTGGAACGATCTCCCCGTAGAGATTCGCACCCTCACCACAGTCCAGAGCTTCCGCACAGCCCTTAAGATCTGGCTATCCCGTCAGGCCTGGGGATAAGACCTTCATACACCCCACCCGAATGTTGAATGAATGTTGTGTTTTATTGCTATTATTATTTGTACTCACATATTATTTTTACGTTTTGTCTTGCACCCCCTTCCCATGAGTTGTAAGCTGCCCTGAGTCCCCTCAGGGAAAAGGGCGGCCTATAAGTGACAATAAAATACAAAAAAAAAAAATATCAATCTATGAATTGTCAGGATCTGAACATATTTAAAAGGTTTACACAGCTACATTATTACATATCACTACTAACAACTGGCTAAGAGGGTATTTATTGTTAATATTCCCTGGGAAGAAGGTGGAATCAATTTATAATGTTGCAAGATTTTTATACAAAACTGTCCTAACTTTTCTTTATATGTTTAATGAATGAATATAAATAAATGAAACAGTAGCAATTGTTCATATTTGTAAATTTTGTATTTTTTAAAAGAAGCAAATTTATCTGAGTTACTTTCAGCCTAATATTTAATCCAATTTGAAAAGGTAAATCTATATTTTCTAGATAGTAGTCCTATAGTTCATGGGACTTGAAAATTAAATCTATTTTGTTTTGAATTTAGGTTTAAATTGTTTTTTGATGTTTACATTTTTTTCTAAATTTTCATGTTACAAAATAGAATAAGAAAATGTTATTACCAAAAAATTTCTAAAGCAACAAATTCTCTTTTCCTTGCTATGTTGTATTTTATATTTCATAATGTTTAATTATAGTTATATCCTATCCTTAATCTTGTCTTTTTTTTCTAGGATGATTGTTTTTAACTCATTTTTATTTTTATAATGTTTCATCAATTTTCATTCTGTGTTATTTATACAAGCAATTAATTAAACTAATATATTAATGAAGCCTAATGCTATTTACCTTAATAATTATAACTTTTTTTTCAATATTTCCCTTCCCTTTCAAATGTAAATATTGTACATTGCAAAAAGTGATCAAATTCATTTTTTGGACTATTTATAAAATTTAACCTTAAGTCTTCAGAATAACAAACATGCTAGGGATTTATGTAACAAAATACAACAAAGTAAACACTGCATTTTATAGGGGAAAACATTTATGCTATTAATGCAGGCTAAGGTACTGTATCTTGAATTTATAACACAATCAGGTGATACAGTCAAGAAGCATGGATGAAAACTAATCAAGGAGAAAAAAAACTTAGAACTAAGGCGAAATTTCTAACAGTGAGGACAATTAACCAGTGGAAGAGTTTGCCTTCAGAAATTGTGGGTGCTTCATCACTGGAAGCTTTTAAGAAGAAACTGGACAACCATTTGTTTCCTGATTGAGCAGGGGTTGGACTAGAAGATTTCCAAGGTCCTTTCCAACTCTGTCATTCTGTTATTCTTTTATCTGACACATAGGAATATTTGCGTTTTAGTTTTTTTGCTCTCTTTTTGGCTTGTTGAAGGTCTCTTTTGCATCATATGTAGATATTGTTGAAGTCTATGTGTCTATTGATGGCTAGTTTTTCAGAGTGCCAGGCTTCTAGAATTTCCCTAGCATCCTAGGCCCAAGCCAAGTTCAAAAACACTAGATATAGTCCAAGCAAACTCCAAAACACCTCCTTACCAGCAGCTAACACCCAGGTGAGCATAGATTAACTCCAATATTTAACATCAGATCAAGTCAACAACACCCAATGAAGGAACTGCTAAACAATCCAACAGTAAATGGCCCAACCAAAGAATCTTTAAGATCACTCCCACCAACAATGAAATAATAATCAGAGAAGCCATCAAGATAGAAAAACGCCCTCACAGCATGAACAGGCGGGACGATACCTCCCGCCTGCCAGCCATTTGGAAGCCTGCCCTTATTGATAAACGAGTCCCTGACATGATGAATGACACCAGGCCCACACTCACAAGAGCCACACAGGATGTCACCACCAAACATCCACAAAGAAAGCAGACAAAAACCCACACTGATGAGGAGGCATGACCAAGGACCAGAAGCCAGACTGAAAATGCACCATTAGCCTTTTTAAACCCCTCCTATCCTTACATGAAACACAAACCCCCACCCAATCAGAACACAGCCAAGCTCCCACCCAATCAGCTCAAAACCCCACTGGCAGTTAAAAGGAAGAAACAGCCAAGATCTCACATTGCTCCTGGAAGCACGAAGCCTGAAGATGACGAATGAGACTTCATCGAAACGTCACCAAAACACCTCCAATTTTACGCGGGAGAAAACCCAAATAACCAAAGACCTACATACTAACACCCGCGAAAACCTCAGAATATATATGTATGTATGTATGTATGTATGTATGTATGTATACACATACATACATACATACATACATACATACATACATACATACATACATGGGATGCTGTGGCTCAGTGGCTGTAAGATGTTGAGCTTGTTGATCAGAAAGGTTGGCAGTTCGGTGGTTCAAATCCCGCCGCATAACCAAGTTAGCTCTCCTTACTTATCCCAGCTTCTGTCCACCTAGCTATTCGAAAACATATAAAAATGCAAGTACAAAAAATAGGAAGCACCTTTGGTGGGAAGGTAACAGCATTCCGTCCACCTTTGCATTTAGTTATGCCAGCCACGTGACCATGGAGAAATTTTAGGACAGCGCTCGCTCTTCAGTTTTGAAATGGAGATAGAACCTCCATTATATATCTATGTATGTGTGAGATCCCTAAAAGTGATACTGCCATTCAATTGGGAGGAAGGTGGGCTTGGAGTCAATTTATTAGCAGTGCCTGTGACAACTGATATTTTACAACTGGTTTCCTGGTGCCAAAGTGCCTTGATATCCCCTCACCTTTTTTTTGGGGGGGGGGGGAATGTTTATGATGGCCATGTGGGACCTTTCACTTTAATGTCTAACAGAAGATAGCCATGGGGATGTATGTTTATTCAGCTCTCAGGGCAGTTGATAAAGGAAACATCTTCACACTTGTGTATTGGCTAAAATCTACATTCTAACTAATGGGAGGAGTTCTACTACTTTAATTCTACTTGCATTGCCTAAGGGGATTCAGATGTTGCTGTGAATTCAATGACTGCCATTCTATTTAATAAAAGGGTTCTTTTGAAATACTCCATTTCAAGAGTCTTCTCTTTCTTAAGTTAGGAGAGGAGCCCTTACATAAAGCAACATCTCTGCAGAACAGTCAGCCCGGAGAAGCAATATTTGCTCTACCAAGGGGACCCTGCAAACCATGTCCGAGCACAACAGTGAGCAAGGGGAAGCTGAATGCTGGAGGGAGACGGCAACACCCCCCCCCCAAAAAAAACAGAGGCCTGCTCTATGTACCCTATCAGAGAGGATGAGGTGAACCTGGAGGACCCCCAAAGCCTCGCTGGTCAATCAGCATCGGGATAAAAGACGGCTGGGATGGGAGGACCAGAGGAGTCACCCTTACCCATGGTAAGTGAAAACTGGGGTGGAAATTGGAGCTAGAAGCCCCTTCTGACCAAGAACTAAATGAAACCTTGCTGAGAAAGGACCGTTTGAAGAGACATATAACCCAGTTGGTGGTGGAGATTTTGGAAAATCTCAACATTGGGGAAGGGAGCCAGAATGGCAGCCAAGAAGCATTGGAAGGGAAGCAGCTGTGGATGATGCCAGGGGGGGCTAACCTCCCTGGGCCCTGCTGATCAAGCAGATGGTACAGCAGCAACAGCAGGGGACCCAGCAAACTCCCTCCCTCTTGGCCTTGCTCCCAACCAACCCTGAAATCTGCAATTAGAAAGAAACCTCCTTCCCTTGGAGTGAAGTTTGATGGGAACCCGAAAAAATTGGGATTCTTTGTGGCCCATGTGCTTAACTGCATGCAAGAATATGGGCATGATTTTCAAACCCAAGGAGTGTGGGTGGTTGCCCTAGCCCTGGAAGGATGGATGGTGACCTTACATGATGCTGATGCACCAGAACTGTGACACTTTGACCATTTCATGATGGCCCTGCGAAATTTGGAGGACCCCCCTCGCAGACCAAAAAGCACGTGACCACATTAAAGTTGTGAAGCTGGGACAGCAGTCAGTGGCAGAGTATACTGAAGAATTCCAAGACCTGGAATGTCATGTGAACTGGCCAGAGGATATCCTGGTAAGCTGGTTCAAGGATGGGCTGAGTGATGACCTCTACAATGCCTCCGAGGTGCACCGAACCACCTACATGAGTTGCTGAAGAGGCTGAGATCAACATGGCCAGGAACCAGTACTGTGCGGGGCGAGTGTGGAAGAAATTCCCACCCCAATGGAAGCAAGAACCTTTGAATCCACAAACAGCATCTTCTCCGAAACCCTCAGCCATGTTTTAAGTGTGGAAAGGAGGGGCACCAAGCTGCAGAATGATGTCCTCAAGTACCAGCTAGGAGACCAGAGTGCCCTTTGGGGGGGGACCTACAAAACCTGGCCAGCATGGGAAGGAGACAGCCCTGTGGAGCAGGGAGATCATAGAATCTCCATCCCCTCCCCTCTTTGAGGATAAAACCCAGGCTTCTCAACAGGAGGAACCATACTGACTCGGAAACAATCCAGATGATGAACCACAGGTAAGCAAACCCATTAAACCACTTACCCTCCCCCCCTAAGACTGGTTATCCCCAACTGAGAGAGGGGGATAAAAATCTCTGGTTTAGTGGACTCAGGGTGCACCCAATATTTGATCAGCCCAACCCTGGTAAAGAAGTTGAGGATTAATGTAAGGAAGCTGAAAAGCTCCATAGCTTTTTGCCATATAGATGGGTCAATAGCAGGGGGGAGCAGCTTCTTTTCCCACTGAGCCTCTATAGATGCGCATTGGAAGCCATGAAGAAATGCTTACATTTATAGTGGGACCTGAAATGGAATGGCCCCTAGTTTTGGACCTTGCATACCTGAAAAAATGGAACCCCAAAATTAATTTGAAGCAAGGCACCATAGAAGTTCAGATGCATGTGACTTTTGCTGAGAATCCACACCAAGAAACTGAAGGGGCAGAGCATCAAGAAACAACAATACCTCCTTACACTATGCCAACTCAGGGCATACCCAAAGAATACAAAGACTTGGCTGAGGTTTTTAGCGAAAAAGAGTCTTGATGAGCTCCCCCTCCTACCGCTCCAGTGCCAAACTTCCTAAATCAAGATGTATAGCATGTCCCCAAGGGAGCTGGAAGAACTGAGAGCATTCATTGAGAAAAACCTAGCAAGGGTTTCATTGAGCCAGCCCGACCACAAATTGCAGCCTCAGTTTTATTTAGAGGGGAAAAAAAGATGGCTCTAAATGTCTCTGTGTGGATTTTAGAAACTTAAACATGATCAGTGTGGAGAACATATACCCTTTCCCCCTTATGAAAGACATGCTAGCACACCTTGCTAAAGGGAATTTTTTTTCAAAGTTGGATTTAAGGGAGGCTTACTACCATATCAGAATTAAAGTGGGAGATGAATAGAAAATGGCATTTAACACCCCTTTTGGATGCTACCAATTCAAAGTGCTCCCATTTGGGATACAAGGGGCCCCTGCAGTGTTTATGCAATTAATAAACTAAGTACTACATGAGCGTTTGTATAAGGGTGTTTTGGTATATTTGGTTGATGGCATTTTACTATATACTGAGACCAAAGCAGAACATGTAAAACTAGTTCGGGCTGTTCTGAACAAACTCCGTTCTGCCAAACTTTATGCTAAACTCTTTAAATGTGAATTCCACCAAGAAAAAATTGATTATTTAGTGTACCGTATTTCACACTAGGGCATAGAAATAGATCCTTTAAAAGTACAGGCAATACACTTGGGAACCACTCATAACACGTAAACAGTTATAAACAGTTATAGAGCCGAGGTGGCGCAGTGGTTAGGGTGCGGGCAAAAACTACGGGCAAACTGAAAAATGTAACTCGGTCCTAGAACAATATCTAAGATGTTTTATTAATTTTCAACAGGATAACTGGATTGAACTTCTTTTGCGGAAGTTCTAAAATTAATTGAGAACTTTATTTCTTTTTTTCTTACAAAAACCTTCAAAGCTTTAACAGCTGACTTTAGTTAATCCAATATAGGGTACTTGTCCAAGTTATTTGATTATTTTTTGTAATTATCATGTTTAAAATTATTTTATTACATTATTTATTAAGATATCAGCTGGTTTAAGCTATATACAATTTATCATGTCCAGTAGAACATATTTCCCTTTGATGATATCATTTGCATAATTGTACCTATGAAGGCACATAACTCTAAAAATTAATTTTAATTTCCTTGTTGACAAATGTCCATTAAAATATTTTGCTCCATTCTTTGTTGGGTAATAAAATGTAAATGTACTTCTAATTGTAATCCTTAGTTTCTTCTGGTTTCCTTCAGTGTCCAACCTTCAAAGTCACATCCTATTATTTATTTTCAAACAGCTTGTTTGTTTTAAATTCTGAAAAAATAATAATAGGGGGAACTACTGACTACTGAGCAAGTGATCTCATATTATCATATGGAGCATTGTATGGCTTAGTTTTGGAAATGCGTAAATTTTATTTTAGGATAGAAAAATTAAAATTATTTTTACAAAATGTTATCTCATATAGAATTGGAAAAAATAGAATAAATAATTGTGGATAAATCAGTGGCTCTCTTTAAATTAGGTCAGTTAACTAAATATATATCAACTTGTGAAATGGACTATGGTCACGTTTCACTTTTTGCTACTAAAGACTTCTAAACATTTTGTCTAAAAGAATGCTACACTGCCACTTCTATTCATACTGAAATATCTATCTGTTTCTTTACTGAGGATAAACATTCAGAATTTCCATTCATTTTCAATATTCACATTTGTTTACACCAATATCCTTTAGAACATTTTCCTGTTAATTATTCAACAGTCCACATAATTTCTTTCCTTCTCTATAATATTTTAGCAACTATTCAGAATAAAATCAAATTCAGATCTCTATATTTAGGAGCCAGAAGATCATTCTGTTCTCAATAGAAAGTGAAAAAAATTAACTGGATTGAATTTTGGAAGCATTGCAATGAGAAAAAATGTCAGCAAATTTATTAGTAAGGATATTCACTCACTTTGAGACAATAGGACTAAAAGATGTTAGTTGATTAAAGAAATAAAGATGTCAAATGAGATTTGAAAGGAGATATAATCATGTGTTTGAGCTATAAGGAAGACACAAGAATATGAGAATGAAATTGGGTATAAGTGTTGAAAACAGAACAAGTCAGAAAACGTCCCCCAAAGATTTTAAAAGATACAAAGTTGAAAGAAGAGATAATAAGAATTATTATCAAGTAGGCTTGATATGCTCTCTATATAATATCTGCCTAAACAAAATAGACTGAAAATGGGGTCAAAGGTACATCAGAGAGTGCAATGCGAATTTTAAAAAGAGCACTGCTTATCCAGGAAAGGAATCTTGTTAGTTGTTATTCATTGTTGAGATTTATTCATGTGGAACTTCATGCAAATGCTACATTAACCCAAGATAGCCAGATAAACTTTTATTGAAACTATCTTTTTGTAACTCATAAAAAATATCTGTTTGAAATATAAAAATTAACTACCTGATATGTACATAGGAACGCTTAAAATAATTATACGGTTAAAAATGATTTAAGGTTGGCAGTTTGGCAGTTCGAATCCGAAGTGCCATGTAACAGTGAACTCCCATTACTTGTCCCAGCTTCTGCCAACCTAGAAGTTTGAAAGCATCTAAAAATGTAAGTAGAAATAATAGGAACCACCTTTGATGGGAAGGTAACAGTGTTCCGTGTGCCTTTGGCATTTAGACATGCCGGCCACATACCACAGAGATGTCTTCGGACAGTGCTGGCTCTTCGGCTTTGAAACAGAGATAAGTACCACTCCCTAGAAATGGGAATGACTAGCATATGTGCGAGGGGAGTCTTTACCTTTACCTTTAACCATTATTAAGTATTAATTTTGTATTTAATTAAAATTATTATGTAATATTTAGCCCTAGCAGTTCAGCTATTAATAACCTGCTTGTCCTCTACTTTTCACAAGGACTGAGAAAGAACTTCATAAAATCTGAAATGTCCATATTTTTTTCTCCTTTTAAATTTTTTGCTTCAAAAGCAGCCACCAGTAACTTAATATACCATACAAGTGTTATGTCATGCATAATGTACTTCAAGAAATATTTTAAGTCTTCCTGTTACACAGCATACAAGCCTTTTGAAGGAAGTGTTTCTTCAAAACATTAAAGCAACCAAAGGTTTTTTAAGCTCATTAAGCTGTTTTGTAAACTGTCTCCACATTAGTATTCATGCCTAAACACTTGATTTTACCTATTAGAATACAATCTCAAGTGACCTTCCAAATATGACTATTATAATAAAATAATATTAATACTAACACTGTATTCCTAAAACTAAAATCCAAATTAAACTAATTTAGTTTAGAACTTTTAAAAAATGACCAAACAAACTAAAATTGGAATCAGAGAAAGTATATCGATACTAAATTCTGGTTTTAAAATTGCTGCGTAGGAATAGCAATAGCACTTAGAATTATAAACCACTTCATAGTGCTTTACAACACTGTCTGAGTGGTTTACAATGTCAGCATATTGTCCCCCAAAATCTGGGTCCTCATTTTACAAATCTTGGAAGGATTGAAGGCTCAGTCAATGGTGAGCCTGTCAGGATTCAATTCCAGACCGCGAGCAAAGTTGGCCTGCAATACTGCATCCTAACCACTGCAGTACCAGGGCCCTGTTTAGACACATACATACACACAAAAGAAAAATTTCTTTGACAACTATATGCAGGAATAGAACCCTTTATTGCAAATAAACGCAAATGCTTTATATCTTAGATCTTAGTCTGGTCATCAAGTGACAAAGGGTATCATTTCCCACCTAAATTTTGGAATTGGCATAACAAATTTAGGAATTTCCAACTGGTCAGAGACCAAGTATCAGCATGTCCTGAATATTTTATTAATTGAAGACAGATGAAGTGGGTTCTAGAATCTATAAAATCCACAGTAAGATAAGTAATGGGCAATGAATTTTATAGGACCTTTTCTACATAGTCAAGAGTACAGAATACATTAAATCACTGTCATATTTATCTTGGTCTCTAATAATCCTACAAAATATATTACCAAAATCAGTTTTTGATTCTTAAAGCAAAAAAATCACAGGTGGTGTGTATAGCATATATATGGCAATATGTAATGCATAGTATATATGTCTTACCTTAACACACACATACGTTTTATTTTTTTTTTTTTTTTTTTTTTTTTAAGAGAACTTTTTTATTTTTCTTTAAAAAAAAAAACACAAATATGTCATCATTTGTCAATCATTAAGACATTGAAATACAATTTTTTTTTGTTGTGTGTACCCCTCCCTCCCTCCACCCCCCCATCCCCCCTCCTCCTTCCCCCCCCGACTTCCCAGAACCCGTACACGGTATGGATTTTTAACTAACACAGTCTAAAATCTATTGAGAAAAAAGAAATAAAGAAATTAATGACATTCTAGATTGAACTTAGCTTCTTCTTACTGAACTAACTTTTAACAGTTTAAATCATTTCTGATCTTAAGCATAGGCTAACTGGAATTTCTTAGTCCCGTATTTATTTTGTATATAGTCAATCCATTTTTTCCAGTCTCGTTTATATCTCTCATTTGAATGATCTTTGAGATATGCCGATATTTTAGCCATTTCAGCTAAGTTTGTTACTTTCAATGTCCATTCTTGGATTGTAGGCAAGTCTTCCTTCTTCCAATATTGCGCCACCAACAGTCTTGCTGCAGTTATCAGGTGCAGAATCAAATTGGTCTCTACCACTGTAAAATCAGTACATATACCTAGTAAAAATAACTGAGGAATAAACTTTATCCTTTTTTTAAAAACATTTTGCATGACCCACCATATTTTTATCCAAAATGCCTTAACCTTTTGGCAGGTCCACCATATATGATAATATGTAGCATCGAGAGAACCACACCTCCAACATTTAGGCTGTACATTCGGATACATAGCAGCCAACTTTTTAGGATCTAAATGCCATCTATAAAACATCTTGTAAAAATTTTCTCTCAGATTTTGAGCTTGTGTAAATTTCACATTTCTTACCCAAATTCTTTCCCATGTATCCAACATTATTGGTTCCTCAATATTTTGAGCCCATTTTATCATACAATCTTTAACTAATTCTGTTTCCGAATCCATCTGTATTAATACATTATATATCCTCTTTATATGCATTAAGCTTTGATCTCTTATTTGTTTAAACAGATTATCCTCAACTTGAATAAAGCCAATTTTTTGATCTATTTTCCACCTAGCCTGTAATTGCCCATACTGGAACCATGTTTGAACTACCTTCTCCTCTTTTAATACCTCTAAAGATTTTAATTGTAATACCCCCCTTTCCGAGGTAAGAAGCTGTCTGTAAGTAAATCTATCCTGTTTTTGTGCTGTATTCATATTTTCAATTGCATGTCTAGGAATTGCCCACATGGGTATCTTGTCATTTAATTTATATTGGTATTTCTTCCAAACCCGCAATAAAGCATTTCTCAAAATATGACTTTTAAAGTTCTTATCCAATTTTTTGTTGAATAACAGGTAAGCATGCCAACCAAATACCAGATCGTGTCCCTCAATGTTCAATATTCTATCATTGGTTAAATGAATCCAATCACTAATTACAGATAATGCCACTGCATCATAATATAGTTTTAAATTAGGTAGTTTCAATCCTCCTCTCTCACGTACATCTTGCATTATTTTCATCTTTACCCTCGGCTTCTTTCCTGCCCACACAAATTTGTTGATACCCTTCTGCCATTCTAAAAAGTTCGCATCTTTTTTAAGTATAGGTAACATTTGGAAAAGAAATAAAAATTTTGGTAAAATGTTCATTTTCACTGCCGCTATCCTGCCCAGCAAAGATAAGTGCAATTTCTCCCATTTTTTCATCTCTGTCTGTATGCTATGCCAAAGTGGTTCATAATTATGCTTATATAATTTCCCATTTGAAGTTAAAATGTTAACTCCAAGATATTTGACTTTTTTAACTACCTCACATCCTAGCATCACTCCTAATTCTTCCTTTTGTTTAATATTCATATTTATAGCTAATATTTTGGTTTTTCCTAAGTTTATTTTAAAGCCAGACACTTGACCATATTGATTAATCGTATTCATTAAAACCATACTGGATTCCTGCGGTTGTTCCAATATTATGACCAAATCATCCGCAAAAGCGCGGACTCTATATTCTTGCTGCCTAATCTTGATCCCTTTTAAACCATCCAAGCCCCGTATTTTATTCAACAATACTTCCAAAGTTATAATAAACAATAATGGGGACAAAGGACAACCCTGTCTTGTACCTTTTCCAATTTGAAAAGAGTCTGTTAAACTTCCATTGACTATGATTTGTGCTGTTTGCTGTTGGTATATTGCTTTAATTGACTGTAAAAAATTATCTCCTATCTGCATTTTTTGCAATATCTTCAGCAGAAATTGCCAGTTAACTCGATCAAAGGCCTTCTCAGCATCCAAAAATATAAACGCAGCAGGGATCTGGTTGTTCTTTCCCAAATATTCTAATGCATTAATAATTAATCTGACATTACTTTTCATCTGTCTCCCTTGTATAAAACCTGTTTGGTCCGTATGTATCAATTGTTGAATGACCAACATTAACCTATTTGCTAATATTTTAGTAAAAATTTTATAATCTACATTCAGTAATGAAATGGGTCTATAATTTTTGGGTTGAGTAGTATCTTGATCTTCTTTGGGTATCAAAGATATAAACGCTGTCTTCCAAGATGGAGGGACTTTACCTTCCGTTTGAATCATATTAAATAATTCTCTAAGAGGTTCTACCATTTCTAACTGTAAGTTTTTGTAGTAAACCGCTGTCAAGCCATCTGTACCTGGTGCTTTCCCTGGCTTTAATTGCTTAATTACCTGCAGGATTTCCCCCGAGGTTATTGGTTGATTCAATTTTTGCCTGTGTTCTTCTCTAACTGAAGGTATTTTCTCCTTGTCTAAATATTTGTCTATGTCTAAACCATTAATTTTATCCCCTTTATACAGTTCTGTAAAAAATTCCCAGAAAGCCTTTTGAATCTCTTCCTGTTGGAACACCTCTTTCCCTCTGTAAATCAGTTTAGATATATTTCGAGTTTTCCTTTTTTTCCTAATCTGATAAGCTAACCATCTGCCAGGTTTGTTTGCATTACAAAAAGTATTGTGTTTTGCATATAATAAATTAGTAGCTACCTGGTCAGAGATCAACATGTCAAATTGAGATTTTAATATGTTAATAGCTTCCTTCACCTTTGTATCGTCTGGTTTCCTTGTTAACTCCAGCTCTTTTCTCTTAATTTCCTCTTCCAGTTCTGTTCGTTTTAGCCCTTGCTTATTTCTATGTGTTTTATTTATATTCATCAAAACTCCTCTCATATACGCTTTGCTTGCATCCCATACAAATTCCATAGATGTACCCTTATTCATATTCAAAACAAAATATTCAGATAGTAATTTTTTACAATCATTAATATAGTTTTCATATCTAAATAAATTTTCATTCAGTCTCCAAAACCTTCTTGCCTGCACTACCCTTCCCAACTCCATCCAAACTGGGTTATGGTCCGAAAGGACTCTAGCTGCAATCTTTGTTTTCTTGACCCTAGAAAGCAAATCATTAGTGGTTAGAATAAAATCGATCCTTGAAAGGGATTGATGCCTGTCCGAGAAGAAAGTGAAGTCATATTCCTCTGCATTTCTTTCTCGCCAGATATCCCTCAATTCAAAATCATCCATAATGTCAAAGAAAGATTTGGGTAACTTTGCTCGCATCTTGGTATTTAGGCGGGAAATCTTCTTATCTCTCTTAGTGTCTATCACTCCATTCCAGTCACCCAATAGTATACAGGAACTATAGTCCCACTGTACTAATTTAGCATGAAGATTTCTATAGAATCTATCTTGCTGTTGATTGGGAGCATAAATTCCCAAAAGTAATGTCTTTTTCCCTTCTAAGATTAAGTCTAAAGCAATATATCTTCCGAAGGGATCTGCTTCTATTAATTCAGCTTTCATATCTTTTCTTAAGTATACAACTATACCATTCTTCTTTTCCATAGCAGAAGCTGCAAAATGTTGACCAAGTTTTGAGTTGATCAAATATTTTTGATCAGTTGACTTGATATGAGTTTCTTGCAAACAAATTACATCGTTCTTAAACTGTTTAAGATAATGAAATATTTTCTTCCTCTTCTGTGGAGAGTTCAGTCCGTTGACATTCCATGTTAAAATCTTAGTTGTCATCTTTGGTTGGTTGAAGCATTTTTAGAGCTTCCTGCACGGCCTGTTTAACCTTAGGTCTAGCTCCTCCCACTGCTTCCAGATTTGTTGTTGTAGTTCCTTGATCGATGGCCGATGATTGTTGATGCTGTTGCCTCTTAGCTTGTTTCTCCATACGTCTAGTAGTCATGCGGCTAGGTCTTGGTTCCATAGCACCTTGCACTTCTAGAGAAGAGAGATGCTCCATCTTGTCTGGTGGTTGTGTAGTTTGCTGTCTATCCTGTCCTTCTTGTGGTCTTTCTCTAGGTCCAGATGGTGCAGGGTGTCCGGCCTTCAATATATTATAATAAAAATCTCGGGCTTTCCATACAGAGTTGAGGCGGTACCTTTGCTTATCAAATGTAAATATGATGCCAAATGGTGCATCCCATCTATACTGTATCTGACGATTTCTGAGTTCTTCGACCAAAAAAGCGTAGTCTCTTCTGGCTCTTAACATTTGAGGTGGTATCTCTTTCAAAACAGCCAGGTCTTGACCGCCAATTTGAAGCTTAGTGTTATAAGACGCTTGCAGTACCATATTTCTGAACTCTCTTGTAGTAAAATATATAACGATGTCTCGAGGAAGCTGCTTCTGCTTTGCCAGCCAGGAGTTAACGCGGTAAGCTTTGTCAATTTGCCAGCCTTGGTTGGTCCCTGGTCTTCCCATCAGGCGGTCAAAAGCTTCCGATAGGATCTGTTTCAGGTTCTCCTGTTTCTCCTCACGCAGCCCCCTTACTCTTAATGCGAACTCCATTTGTCGGTACTGTATCATAATAATTTCTTTTTCAGCATTTTCCACTTTTTGTTCCACCACCTCTGTTTTCAATGTCAAGTTAGCATTGGCATCATTAAGAACCTCTAGAGTATCTTCCACTCCAGAAATATGTTCTGTTAATACAGTTACAAGACTCAGCATGTCGTCTCTAATTTTATCAACCTTAGCCTCAAATTTCTCATACAACTCCTGTTTAAGTCCTTTTATTTCACTTTTAATTTCACTTTTAATTTCTTCTTTCATTTCTTTTATTTCCTCTTTTCTCTCCTCTCTATTATCTCTAAATTTATCTTCCATTTTAATTGTCTGTGCATTAAAAGCCTCGCTTAGATTACTCAGAAAAAATTCTTTCGTTAACACATCCCCAGCAGGGGGCGTAGGAAGCGGAAGCTGCAGCTTTGTACCAGGCACTGAGGTTGTGCCCCTGGAAGTAGAGGGTGACGACTTCAAGTTAATATTTGGTTTTGAGGCCATTTCAAAATTTGTCTGCCTGCAGTTAATAAAACTCTATTGCCTAAATATGCAGCTTTAAGTAAAGAGGCTTTTATTTTGAAATTTAAGGCTTGGCAAAAGTTTCAGTGAGTAAACATTGTAACAAGACCGTTCAACAGATTCATCACCATTTAACTTCCAAATAAGCAAAGTTAATGAAGGAATAAAATTCTTCTATTGTGAAACCAAAACATGTGATAAGCTATCTCTTTTGTTTTGAATTCTTTTGAAGTCTTGTGAGAATTAGCAAAAAGTGTTCGTTATTACCGGAGAAACCAGCCTGCTCGGCGCCATTTTAAAAGCCTCTGAGTAAATAATTTTTCGGAGGAGAAAAAGAGAAGAAGCTAAAATGTTGATAAGCAATTATTGTCCTCGCAGTAAACGGATTCAGCTCGTGATAAGATTAAATCAAACAAAACTTAGAGCAGAGTGGGAGAGACCTACTTTGTCCTGCACAAGGCAGTTTGAAATTCCCAGCACGGACAGCCGTTCTGCCTTGGGCTAGCCCCCCTTTCCTTGCAAGCACAAAAGCTGCAAAAATCGAAGAGCATTTGCCAGCAAAACAGTTTCTTCTTTCCCTCTTGCCTGAAGGATAAGAAAACCTGATAAGACGTCAGATGGAAGATCCTCTAATCAGGTACGTAGCCAGGAATTCGGAGGCAGCTGATTTTTTGCTGCTTCCACCAGTAAGCTCCTCCCAGGAAGTCACACATACGTTTTATTAAGGTAAGACATATCTACTATGCCTTAAATATTGCCATATATATATATATATATATATATATATATATATATATATATATGTATGTATGTATGTATGTATGTATGTATGTATGTATGTACGTACGTACGTACGTACGTACATACGTACGTACGTACCTAAAAACACTGAAGATATTGGAAGAAAATTTAAAGCAAGTGTTTAATATGTTGCACCCATATAGAAATTCTACTTTTTCTTTTCAAATCAATAGAAAGCTTTTTTTATAACAGAATAATACAACTGAATATTTTGTATTGTTTGTCTATTATTGAAGAGTTTAACTTTTAATTTTTCATTTTTTTATTGGTTTTGACCTGAAGATCTGCTCAATGAATTTACCTAAGACATAAAATGTTTTACTGCCAAGTACATTTTTGAAAGCAGATTCGTATGCTTGTCTGTTTTAATTTGAAGATTTGCTCTGTGTATTTATATAACATGTAAAATAAAATGTTTCATTGCTACCAGATACATTTTGGAAAACGAACTCCTTTTTGTCTCTGTTCTTTGGGTGAATACTTCTGAACTGGCTCAACTTTTTAATAAATTGTTAGGGATAGTATTAGCTTATTCAATGTGCCCTTATAAAAAATTTATTAGCTACTGACAGGCAAAATAAATTCATATATTTTCGAATCAAGTATTTCGTTATTTACTATTTACCATTTAAAATAAACAGAGATTGTTAGTCATAATTTAATTTGGTAGATTATTATTTATCATACCCTGCTTTTCAAATACTGAAATGTATTAGTGATAGGTAATGCAGTATTATTGCCAATGTAGCCAAACAACTATGATTTATTCAATGTACTGGAATATAAATGAGATTTTACCTGTGTACATATGCTTTTTCAACTAGGAAAGTTTTGATGAAATAACAAGAGACTATACAGAGGAAGGAATAATCAATTCAGCTATTTAAAAAGAAAATCAATGATTGCAGGAAGCCAAAACAACTAGCAAGCAGCCTCAGATTGAAGAAATCATTTTAACAACTATTTATTGACTGACAATTAGCAAATAAGTTAAATAGAATCACATCCCAGTCGTTCAATCAAATTGCTTTTATCCAGCTGTAGTTGCCACTACATACTCAACTTCTTCTTTCCCTATAGAAGCTTTTCTTTTCATGGTTTTTTTTTGGGGGGGGTATCTTAATTGATGCCTTCCATTTTATTTGATGAAATAGAAAAGAAATACAAATAAAGGTTCAAAAGAGAACATAACCATGGATGAAATAAAATTGCTATTCCTTTGCCCAAAATCACACCATCACAGCATTAGTATCACACCAAAACATGTCATGGAATAATGCAATAAAACTAATGCAATAAATAAAGTATAGCATAATTAAATTATTGCTAAAATGATGCTCAATACCTATGCACAAAACAATTTTTATAATATATAATGTAATTTGCTTTTTTTTAATTTTATGTACTTTATATCATTCTTTATGTAACTAAGAGTGAATATATTTAAAAATCCTTCCACACAACAACAAGCCCATATAGTAGGTGGGTTAAAGAGTCTGTGATTGGTTCCAAATCACCCAGCAAGCTTTCATACTTAAAGTGAGACTAGAATTACGTTTCCTGGTTTCTCGGGCCTTAATTATTGCTCCAACCTGGCTCTCCAATATCTTAATGTTTATTACATATGAATAAGGTTCATTAAAAATAGTAGAACTTCCTTCCATTTGATACTTGTATAATTTTTATCGCAGCTCTTCCTATGGCCTTACATTTGGGACAAGTACAAAGCAAAATTCAGCAATATAACATTAAAATGTTACAGTATTTGAAGGTGAAATAAATTTAATTTCAAAAATAATTGAAAAGAATAATAGGCTGAGTTAAGATTCTAAGATATAATAGGATGGAGTTTCAACATAGTATCTGAGGATGATATTAAAATAATCAAGTTCTCTGAAAAATGGACAATGTATGCCAAGTACAGAAGTTAAAATAATTTATATTAAGTCTAATGAATCTTAATTGGTTAGCTTTGGATGACATAAACTGGTTTATGACAATGGGTAATATACAGCAGTTACACCCAGGAAGTTAGGCAAGTATTTGAATGTATCAAATACATTCCAATAATTTTTCATCTTAATATACTTCTGAACTTTTAACTACTTACAACTAGTTTTTTTGTTTTAATTTACTTTTATGGACCTGCTTAAAACCTTAATGTATTTTTAATGTCTGCTTTTTTCATTATGTGAACACATATATGCAAAATAGTTTGCTAGAGAGAATATTGTTTGTTTCCAAGATAAAAATATATGCTAAAGTATTTTCAAGAGTGTTTATATAATGAAGATGAAAATATATTCAGGTGAAGTCTAACTTATTGCTAACTATCAATCATAGTAAAAGCCATGAAATTATTAGTTTATAAAAATTGATAGGTTTTACTTTCATAAACTATAAAAGATACCTTTATCTGTCAATGCAACAGCTTACCTAGCTGCTCATATCTGTTTCTTTAAAACAGAATAGGTTGCAATGTATTATGTACAATGAATTTATAGGAAGTGTTACTAATTTAGACAAAACAATATCCTATCAAGTTTACATCATTATAGCATGAGTACTTGATTCTATCCTCTTATTTAGATAAAATTTCAAAATGCAATATGAATAATGCCCAGTAGAGCTTATTCCCATATAATTTCAGTATTCTCCTTGAAATTGAGATGATCACTGAAATTCATTTTTGCAATAAGTATTTGTAATTAATGAATTCAATTCAAATTCAATTTTTCTGCTGCAGAGTTTGTATTTAAGAATAGAGTTAACGCTATCCCTTCCTTAGAATCACAATAGCAGTTGTTGCTTAACAATTTAGTTGCTACTACTTTTAATAAATGTTTTTATTGATGGTTTAAAATACTGAGTAAACTGTTGATAAAAAAAAAATTAGGGAGAGGGGATCCATATTTTAATTGAATTCTTTGAACAAGCACTGGATTTTTTGTCCAATTGTTTATTATTATTGGCTAGTAGCAGAAGAATAATTTGTTTGTAAGGCCAATACTGCTTATTAGCAAAGTTAGAGAGTATTGAATTGTAACCTAATACTTTTGTGCTTCAACTTTATCATAAAATTATAAGAGCTGTACTGTTTTGTATCACACCAAGTATTTGCATATTGACTACCACTTTTTGTTCAGCTTAAATCACCCTTTGCATTTTCTTTTGCCAGTAGAAATGGAAAGGAATATTTCTTCTTCTTGCCTTGCTCATGTTTCTCAGAATCTTATTTTTATCAGATGTTTTAATCAGAACATGTCAGTGCAAACTCTGGTTGCATCGGCAGACCCTGTGGTGATAGGTGACAATGGGGCTTCTTACAACAATTTACAAAATAACTGCAGTAGTTGGACAAAAACAGTACTAAGCCAAAACCAAAGAGACACATATTGGTTCTATACAACCACGTAAGTTCTTAAATATGTATTCTGGTGATCTACAATTTGCAAACATTTAAAAGATTCTTTGTTACAAAAAGATAGCTGCTGTTCTTCACTTCAGATAAAAGATAATAATAATTATAATCCTAACCTTAATTATAAAATTGTATTGTTATGTCATGTAATAACCATATTAAGGAATAGTTTACCTATTAGTAAGCAATCAAATAATGCTGCATATTTAGCAATCTATAGTTTGAAATAACACACTTTCATATTGTCTTTCTCCTATTTTCTGTAAAAATATACTAAAACATCAGAATATATAAATTAGTAATCTAGAAAAAAAGCAGAAACAGAAGCAATAGTTAATATTTTAGTTTCTACAGTTTTTTTAAATTGAGCTGGGAAATTTACATAGTGTAGGAAATCATTACTGTCATAACAGACAATTCTATTCCCTTAATTAACACTGAAACATTTAAAAGCTATTAGAATCCATCCTCAAGAGTTCTAAATTGTAAAAGTTCAAACCCAGCTGTTTTAGACGGAACACATCTATGTTGGCATGAGTTTGTGTGTGTGTGTTTGTGCGTGCGTGTGTGTGTGTGTGTATACACACATATATATTCCAAATATATGAGATACTGATCTCAATCATTGTCAAGATTTCCTTTTTAGAATTTCAATATTATCTATACATTGCAGATTTTAAAATCCCAGCATAAAATAGTGCAGATAGATGAAGCATTGCAACCACATTCTGAAATTAAATATAACTTTATATTTAAACAACTTTAAAATTGTTTCAAAAGGACATGTACAATCTCACAAAAAAGACAGTAAGTTACAACTGGCACTCTAACCAGAGTTCCATTTTGTAAATAATTTTGATTATAGATGATTAAATGAATGCTATGTCTTTGAAGAGCTTTAATGTTTTATAAAGAAGCTTTCATATGTATCTATATATGCTGCATATCTATTTGCCACACACACATTATTTCATCACCTTAAATAAGAAAAAAATAATTCAAATTATTTAGCTTTATTGATCCTCTAACTCAAAGAACACATTTGTATCATTGTATCATTTCTCCTCAGAGTGACATCATAGAAAATATATTTCTATTTATCATTCTTAACTGATTTTGAATTACATCTCAATTGCCTGTACTTTCCATTAAGAGTCTTCACAATATTATATCAATGTTTTATTTAGTACTATGCATCAAAAGAATAAGTATATAGTATAACGAATTAAAGGATTTCTGCAATGGTAGAAACCATCTAGGTGTTTTACTGGAATAAGATTTGCAGTTACAGTCCACGATGTAAAGTTTACTTACTTTCACATAGTCAACAACAATGAAGTAACTAAAGAACATTTATGTGCATAAAAATAATTGATTATAAATACATGTTCCTCAATTTTACTGAAACTAAAATTTAGGAATCTAACTTCTCACTCCAATCCTATATTCTAGGAACATTTTGCACAATTCATATCCTTACGCCATTACATAAGGATATGAATTACATATACCATACCCTCTAGTGCCCCACTGAATAGAACAGATAACACCAGCTGGAATATCTCACCTCTTTTCTTACTTCAACTTTTAAGCAAAATGGAGATATACTTGTCACTTGTTCTTATTCTTGAAAATTGTATTTATTGTATTAGTAAGGATTTAAATTTTAAAAATGAACAAATCCCTTTCTGTATTTTAATAGTAATAAATTTAAGAATAATCTGAATTTTTAATAAACGTTTTTACAGATTTTTTTAAAAAAAATCTTTAAAATAGTTCCTTCTATCAGTTGACAAAATGGAAGTTATATTTCTAATATTACTATAAAGAAGTTAAAAACTCACTAGTAGTATTTGTTCTGAAAGAGAAGATAAAAATGAAACAGATAAAAATGACTGAAGAAAAACAATCCCATTCCTTGTTAATAGCACTACTGAATTTATCCAAGATCCATGAGCTATGTTCATATATATTCTTTCCATATTTAAATTTCAACCTTTCTGTAACTAATTTTCCTAAATATACTTTTATTTTTAAATTATATTAAGTTTAAATTATAAATTTATAACTATATTTTAAAGAAACAAGATATACTGCAGAAAAAGAATGGAATGATGAATATTCTACTTTCTGTCAATAACTCTCCTTCAGGTGTACTTGAATGTAAATGTAATTCTTCTTACCTCTACAAACTTTCCCTATATACAAAACAGAAATCAACCCAAAAATAAAGTCTTTTTTAAAAACTGATTTAATCCAACCAGCAGTGAATTATAACCCAGGATATATGCTGCATACAATATAATCAGATTTAAATGCTTTACAGATCAGGAATTTTTACTGTAAAACTATAGTTCTACAAGCCATGTATTTCTTAGTACAAAATTTAATCCCAGACATTGTGAATTATGTTTTTCATAACTATCCCTAGAATAAGGCAATTGAAAAGTACAATGATAGCCCTCTAGCTTTTTCAGGTGGAATAACCAAAACTTAATCTTTTAAATACTTATGAAAATATTTAGTGGTTAAATTTTCATAGTAATTATGAATTGTAGCTTGATTGTAGAACAATCCTTGAACTATATAGTTAGAAATCCTGTTGAACTGAATCGATATTTCATTAAGCAGAGATCAGATTAAATACATGTGGCATAGATTTATCCCAATATAATGCTAAAATGCCAACAAAATAAAGGATTTATATACCTACAGAACAATATCTCTTGTGTCACTGAGTAGAGTTTTACAGAGGGAAAAAAATCAGTGGAACTTTTTCCAAAGTAATTGTTTAAGATAAAAACACTTGTATATACTAAAAAACAAGGGTTTGGGGTGGGTTTTTTTTTAAATCAATGTACCCTTGATAAAATTATGATATAACAATATTTTTTTAAAAAAAAACTTGCTTCTTCCAGGGGTACCTAATCAAATAAATTGTCTTAACATGGGAAATGAAACACTGCACTATTAGCTACAGGAATTCTGAATAGAGATATTTTAGGAATGAAAGCATAGAATATCTTAAATCAATACAGACTGCAAATCCTTCACATAATTACCTAGAAATAAAACTTAATGAATTCCTGAGTTACCATGCGCAGGACTAAATCACAAGTTATTCAAATAATTTCACTGAAAGCAACTGGCCTGAAGCAGGATTAACCTGAGCTCTAAAGCCAGAGTTATTGCGGGTGAAATGTATATAGAATGGAACAGTATTTCTGACCCACATTTTAAAATACATTGACAAAATGTAATACTGTTAATTTTACCTATTTCTTAACAAGACCAACTTTTACTATCTCTGAAGAACTTTTCAGTTTTCATCAACCTCTGCACATTGTAACTATCAGTATTATATATGGTACTACTCAGTACAGCATAATATACCAATACATAGAAAACTATGGAAAACTATTTTAAATATTCACAACAGCAAAGAAACAGAAGAGAAAAGACCCATTTATTTAATTATTTTCCCAAATAAGTCTTATACAGCAGATAATAAAGTAGCTAAAGAGACCCATAACAATTATATTTCAGTGGTAATGAGAATACATTGAGAATAAAAAGTTATCTAAAGAATGTTTTTCTTAAGAATTCAAGCTGATGTGTAATCTTAGAATTTAGGGATTTTATTTTTTTTATTTTAATTAATTTTACTAATTTTATTTCATTAATTTCAAATGAATTAAATCCATTGTCATTTTTGAAAACATTGAAAGAATGCTATCTCATCTCATGAATTACAGTTCCACTACCACACCTGTGTTCAAGAAAGTTACAATTTAACTTTTGAAAATAATGTAGTCTTACATATTTAAGTATAGCAGAAACTTGGTTCTGACTATATCGATTTGAAATATACAGATTCTTTCTAAATATATGTTAGAAAATAGCTCAGGAAATATATATATATATATATATATGTGTGTGTGTGTGTGTGTGTGTGTGTGTGTGTGTGTGTATATATATGCAAATGTAATACATTTGTTTTTCCACTAGTGTTTCACAAATTAGCACACTAACTTTTACCTGCCCATCTAAAGCTTAGCTTTTAAAATTGTATAGAACTTTTGAACAATAGTTTTAGCAAGATCACAATTTCAGATAACAAAGTCTGTTTGAAAAAACATAAATTAAGACAGGTAAAACAACAAAAGTGAGAGACCCAATTTTATATGCCCGATTCCATTATCAATTTACTTATAAATGTAAAATCACTAAACCAACAATTTATCAAATACTACTTCTAAAAAGGAACAAGAAAAACTCATATTATTACTATAGTTATTAAAGGGCATAATTGTATCAAACATTGATTTATATATATATTGAAATAGGGAATAAACATGTGATTAATCAATTATATGAAGGGTACAAACTTTAGCTGTTATAACACTTAAGAAATCGGATTAATACAGTAATAAAAAAGGAGATAATTGATAGTTAGCTATAACTATAAAACTTTAACTAGATGTGTAGTTGCAATGGATGTTAACAAAAAAGCTTCTCAATAAAAAATTATACTCTAAGCTACATGAAGTTTGCAATATAGATAAACTATAACCACCTAATGAATATCATCTTCTGGCAGCTTGCCTGAAAAGCAGAACAACAAAAATTCATCTTCAGCTATTTTCAGGGTTTTTATAGTTTTTGGTTTTAAAAGTTTATATTGTTGTAACATAGCAACCAACCTAATGACTCATTCTCAGAACACAGGATAAATTTGTGATAGTGAATTAAACAGTTAATGAGTATAATCACTTAAAACCATCAGGAGCACACTGGCATGCTTTCCAATTATACATGCCTAAATTAGAGGCTCACCTTATCTGATTCAACAGTTACATTTCTCTAGTTAGCCAAATAAGAGCTATCTTCCTAGAGCAAAAGACAATAGCTATTTATCAATGTTGTCATATGCATCAGTTAATTGTACCTTGTTAATACTAAAAAAAACAAAAACCAGACAGATACAGTCATACAAGACATATTTCACATAAAACAAAACAATTCCAGGTATGCCACAACCAACTAACAGCAAGGGGCATACTCTCATTGGGGAAGCAGCATAGTATCCCCCTTTTTAAAAAATGATCACCTTTTTTTTTAGCTATGATTACAGAGCAACTGTTTATTATATGAAGAGCCTGTGCTGTGTTTTTCATTGCTCCATCTGCTGGATGTCTTTACAATACACTTTTTTATAAGGGGGTGGGAGGCAAGTACCATCAAGCAATTCAGCAGGTGGCTACAGCAATTTTTTCATCTGCTTTATTACTCAAAATTCACATAGCTTTATATTGTTTCTTTTAAAGTCATGCTTTCTCCTACAGAAACGTTTTATTCTGTATTTTAATGAGTATGATCCACATTAAACCACTATAACAATTCAAGGAAAATGCATCCTTTAAAGCAGGCCAAAAAGAGTTTTACAAAACGTAAATCTACTAGGAAGACATCTACCTGGCTTCAAACTCTGCATGCTTTTAGATGATTCCATCAGACTAAAGATGGCATTACCTAAAGATATTAGCTTCAGACTCTGGATCCATAAAAAGCTGAAAGGGAGTTTATAATTAAGACTGCCTTTATTGCGGTTAAGGATTCAGACAACTTACAAAATGGGAGGGAGAGACAATGAGCAACCCCTCCCTCCCCCTTTATTAAAACGAAACAGCAGCTACTAGGGAGGTCAAACTTCGCCACTCTAACAAAACTTGCCTGCCTAATCAACGGAACTGAACACTCCTGATGAAGCAACAAGCAGGGTACACTAGAAAGTGGGACTCTGAACCATCCTTAAAATAAAAGGCGCGAGCGGCTCCTACGGCGGAGGAGGGTCTTGGCTTCTCCTAAAGCGCAAACGCTTCACGCCGATCAGTCTCGCCCAAATGAGAAAAAGAGGTGGGGAACAGGAGCGAGAGGCAGAGGCGACGCTGCCAATAGCATGTGCAAGGCAGAAGGAAAGTTTGACACACAACCCGCTCTCTTAACCCGGGGGGTGGGGAGAGAATGGCTTTCTATCATCCCGCCCCATCACTTTCCACCTCGGCGGAAACACAAACGAACGTACCTGCGTCTGGGTCTGTGGCAGCCTTAGAGCAGGCAACACAAGGCGCCCATCCGAGAAAAAGCCGCAACCTGGACTCCCTCAAAAGGCAGCTCTGCTGGAGCCGCAGTTCAAAGGCGCAGGTAGGAGCTGCCGGCGACGTGCAACACGTTTGCAAAGAACTTCGCCGCGTCAGTCACGGGAGGAGACCCTCGCAGTCCGATCCTGTCGCTTGCGCGTAGGCGCCACCTTCGCAGAAGACGGCCGGTTCCTCAACCTCTTAGGGGCGACGAGGTTAGATGGCTGCAGACAGGTTTCCCCTTCCCCCAGCTTTCCCGCCCACCTCAGTCAATCCCACCAGCTCGCTACTTGCTCTCTCCCAGCTTTGGCAGCTCTGCGGTCGGCAGCAGCTCCAATTGATTCCGGGCGCGAGTGAGGTGGGGAAACGGGACAAGAATGGACTGTGGCGAAGAAGCCGATGAGGTCGCCCAGCGGCAGAAAGGAAAAGAGCGCGGTGCTTCTCGCAGCAGCTTCTTCCAGATGCTGGAGAGGAGAGGAGAGACGAGCTGCCTTCCCAGCACCCGAGGGCTGAGCGGGCAAGGCAGGATACGCGTACGGTCTGCGGAGGGCACTGGCGTGCAGCAAGCAGCTCTGAAACCTACGAGCATTCAAGAACCGCTGCTGGTGGCAGCTTCTCTTTGCTTCCTCTTAGCCGGCAAGCTCTCAGCTGCCGCTTAGTCTTTGCGGTTTCTCTCATTAACCTCCTCCGGAGCAGCGCTCCCCTCAGAATGCCCCTTAGTCATGGAAGCGAGTTTGCCATTGTTAATGGAAGGATTTTAGGATGCGCCGGCAGGGCTTTTCTCGCGCCCTCCCGCTCATGTGCCTTAAAGGTACATCACGACTTGGCTTCTCAGCGTGGCGCTTAACGTTTGTGAATGGGCTACATAAACCCTTTCCGAGAGGACACCAGGAGCACGTGACGATAGGAGTGGGCTCATTCCCCCTTGCCGCGCGCGCGTGCGGAGGGTGGGGGTGACTGCTGCTGGAAGAGTAAAGACGGGCGGGGTTACACAGAGGAGTCGGGGTGGGCAGGTGGATCGCGTTTTGAGGTGAGGGAACGGTGGAGGAGAGCGGGTGTAGTCATTTAAGCCGATGGGAGAGAAGAAGTTGGACTTTTATAAAGAGCAGGGACGCTGAGTGTATAACTACAGATGTTATCTGCGTAACGCTGCCGCTTTGATTTTGAAAAGAGGGGAACACTTGTTGAATTTTTTTGAATCAACCAGTAAATAGTCTGTACACACGCGCGGTTCAGTTTTTTCCCCTTTTTTAAGGGAAGATGTGAAAGACACAGTGAAAGGCAGATTCCCTAGTTCAATCAATAAACCTACCCGCTTTTCATATTCTTCTTTTGTCACTTTTAGGAATGCATAAGATGCTGCTCCTACTGCTTATGAACTATGCAATTCATAAGATGAAAAGACGAATTATAGAGCTACTGAAAGGGGAAACTTTCTTATCTATGTGCAAGCAGACTGTTGATCACTGAAGGATCAATTACCAATTATCCTGTGTTTCAGGTTAATTGTATGCAGTGAACCAAATCCAAAAGTGACCTATTTGTAAGAACTCTGGCCTTCAAATGATTTTTCTTTTAGTAGCTTTATAACCCATATTTTCTGGCATTCTGTCTTTCAGTTTTTCCCCAAATAACAGTCCTATAAAAACTAACATACTGACCAAAAGTTAGCAACTTCTCATGGTGGAAGGTAGACTGAAATCTAAGTCTTCCAGGTTTTGGTCCAACACTTTAACCACTACTGATATGCATATTTTTTGTGAACCAGGATAGTGTGGTTTGGTCACTAAATGATGATTGAGTAAGCTTCACAAGCCATGTAAGAGATTTAAATATGGGTAGTATTCCCTATTTCTCTGGATAACTGTCTACAATAGCTAAAACCTGTTGTATCATATGACAGAATATACAAAATAACAGTCTTTAGAGGGGGGACTGTATTTGAGCAACTAGAAATTATTACCACTGTTATTCCAAACCTCTGATAAAATTAAGGACTATTGATCAATGTTTTTAAATATTGTTCTATGTTTTATTTGGCCTTGGCTTGTTATGTTGAGTGAACCCAACTATGATTGGTCACGAACCATGATTTATACGTTAGTCTGTTGTGAGCTTATTCAACTGAATATGGTTCAGCAAATTTACCTGGACCAAACTGCCTCTGTATAGATTACCACACAATATTCTAAGCTAAAATGTAAAATGTGCTTGAATACTTTGTGGTTCAGTGTGCTATGTCACAGCTGATTTAAAAGCTAAATTCATGGTTCAAGGTGCACAAATCCAGTCAACTAAATAAATGCTGTACATGTTGAGCATCTATAGTTATCCACTCTCATGATGTAGTATGTCTCTTAATCATTTTTTTCTTGCTAAAATTATTTCCCTAGAACATAAAAATAATAAAATTACTACTTGGAAAACAGACATAAATGGCAAGAGGAAGATAGTATCAATCTTAGTAGATACTATTTTCACTTGTTTATTATGTGTCTGTTACACAAACTGTTTATTTGTCTATTCATATATGTTAAACCATGCTTTTTTGTTGTTTATTGTACTATGTAACGTATGAATTCATTCCTGTTCTCTGTTGAAAGCAGAAGGGGAAGTATTGAGTTTATTGGCTGAACCAGAGAGAAGAGAATGAGCAAAAGAAGATAGTGAACTCCTCATTCAACTTTCAAATGGCTTGATGGGCAGCCTGGTGCCTATGTTTGTTCCACCATTTTATTTACTCAGCTTACTTCTCACACTGGGTAATGTGGATGATATAATTGAGTAATCTTGATCACACTATTCAGCACAGTTAAGCAAGCAAGAAGATCAGTTTTGTGCTACTTAGGTGATCAATACCTTATGCAGCACTGTTTAGTTATCTAATAGAAGCTGTTGTACTCAATTGTTTCTTAGTTATGCTATATGCCTAAACATCTTCCTTGCAGATTCCACAAAAGGTGAGTAGCAAATTAAAGTAGCCATGACTGCCTTATGCATGTTTCTTTTTGCCCTGTAGAAAAAGCATAAGTGAAAGTAAGCAATCCTAAATGGAGATTCTAACAGTGAGAATACCTCTCCATCTTTTTCTACAAGCTTGAGGAAAAATATTACTGCTTACTCTTAATTGTTTGATTCTTTTTTCTTCTCACCAGTTGATTGCTTTGAATAAAAAAAAATAGTACTGTATGGAAGTAATAAATTGCCACAGAAGGTCAGATAACAGTAAGCTTTTAATTTTATGTAACAAAAAAGTTATTGACAATCCTGAAGCTGCTATAGTTAGATGATCAGAAGGGGTAATAGTAATGTTAAGAGATCTGTGAAGGGTAAGAAATATACAAATGCAAATATAGGACAGTTTTCTATATATTGCCTAAAGAGAAGGAAGAAAATGTGACAGTTGTCTGGATTATGCAAAGCAAGAAAAAATTGTGCAAAGATATCTTTAGCATGGAAGTTGTCAACATGGTGGAAAGAATGAACATAGTGCCAATTTCATAACCAAAGGAATAACTCATGATAATGGAAAAGAATATGAATACCAAGGCTTGAATGAAAGTAAGTTGTTGTTTTAACCATTTAATTGTTTCTGACTCTTGGCAACTTTATAGGTAAGTGCTCTCCATGCTACCCTGTCAAGGACATCTTTTAATTGTTGGCCATTTAACTTTGTAACAGATTTAATGTTATCAAGTAAGCATGTTCTTTGCTTGCCCTCTTGCTTGTACCACTAACCATTCCTAGCAGCTTTACCTGCTTCAATGGATTTGCACACATGACATGACCAAAGTAAATTAGACGTAGTCTTATGATTGTAGATTCTTGTGATATATCTAGTTTTATACGATTTAATACCTCTTTGTTAGTTATTCTAGCTATCCATAGATATGCAATCATTTATGCCAGCATCCAAATTGTTGTTATTAAGCTTATGATATTTTACAGAAGAGTAAGTGTAGAAACAAAACATATCAAGTGATAACTAAAAAATATGAGATCCCACACAAAGGCTGTGATTGTATGTATATTAACTGACATGCAAGTAACATTCTATAATACAGGTTACCTTTTACAAAACAATAACAAACTCTGTTTTTCATTTCTAAGAAATGTCATCCAGCTTTCACATATGAAATTATAGAAACAAAGCAGCAATTCTAAATATACTTAACTAACCTGTCATAACATAATTTGATTTATTCTTGAACAAATATTCCCAGGATTGTAAGAAATATATTTATAAGCTTCCACAGACTAGAGCTTCAAGCTAACATCACTGAATAAATGACACAAATCCTTAGGGAAAGAGAAAATTGCCTATGAGTACAAAGAAAGCAAAAGGCTATGAAATGCAAAAGTTCAATAAGCCTCCAATATTCTTTTCCAAGATCAAGTTTATACAAATGTCATCTTATTTTACACACACACACACACACACACTACATGAGTGTCTGTGTCTGTGTGTCACATATGACTGTGCAATAGTAATATCACAACTTATTGATCTCATTGCTTCTGTTTTTGTTTTTTTTAAGTAAGTAAGTAAGTAAGTAAGTATGTATGTATGTATGTATGTATGTATGTATGTATGTATGTATGTATATCTTACCTGTCCATCTCAATTAAGTGACTCTGGGAAGTTTACAAATAAAAAAATATAAAAATACATGTGTATTATTAAAAACAGAGTTAGACCATTAAAAATTATAAAAGTTAAAAAAAGCAGAGGCTGTGCCTTCAAGCCACCATTCACACCCAGGATTTAATGCCACTGTTAGATCTCCTTATAAGTTGACATGTCTTGGTGCTTTTTCAAAAAGTGGGATCATGCCTGATATCTGGGTAAGAGATGTTCCATAGGGTGGACCACCAGCAGAGAAGACTCTCCCTAGACCCCGCCCCTGAAAAAATATTTAGTCAATGAGGTCTGCAACAAACTGTCCCTGCTTGATTGGTGGAATGGGTCACTGAGATAGGGACTAGATAATACCTCAGTCCCAATCCTCTTAAAGTTAGGCAAATACCATAACTCTTAGTTTTCCAGAAATAGTTGAAGATTGAATTGTTTTAGAAAGTGTTTTGCAACTAAAGTCTCTTACCATTGTGATCATGTTGTTTTAGATAGTGTTTAAAGTTTTTATGAAATCTTCAGAAGGTACTTTGAAATCCACCCCATTTGAGATGAAGATGGGAGAAACTTGCTAATAGAGGGTCCAAATATCCAGAGACCCTCACTCTTAATTAGTTGAGTCAAAACCCATTATGGCCCATCCAATTCATACAGCCTCCAGGCACTGGGGGAGGACATTCAATCCACCGGGGTTACTTCTCCAATCTGCAATCTGGTAAAGAGATGGGCTTTGGGTGCCACACCTAGTTACTTCCCAAACTGTCTTTATTCCCAGCCAAAGATATAAACTGCATGAGCCAGATAGAAGCCCAGTCAGGAACTAAAAATATATTTTACAGTAAATATGCTGGAGCATATATTATACAGATCCTAAAACCTTCAGTTCAGTTTGTTATAATTCCATGAGGCATGGTTTGGAGCAATAGCTCCTTTGAACACAATGCAATTAAAACAGATGATCTTAGAATCTACATACTGATTTGTCTGAGAAACTTGTCAAGAAAGTGGTTTTCATAGTGAATGAAGTAACATATTTTTTTTCCTCCTTATCTTCCACTTTATGGAGAATGCTATTGCCTGGCTGTTTTCTGACCACAGAGTTCATAAAAATAGAAATTTATATAAGAATGGTAATGTTACTCCAATAGTCCACAAGCAACACCACAAAGGTATATGCCTTTATGCTTAGGTACATTTCAGGATTTCAACAGTAAGGTATAAGTGTTCATTTCTACATTTATTTTACTGATTAATAATTTGATTACTAATTTTGGCCAAAAGAAATTCTAAGATTTATGACAAAACAGTGAACAAGCTGGCATTTGCACCTGCAGAAAGTTAACAAACAACTATAGCTATTTATTTTTAACTTTGGCAAATTTCAAAGGAAAGTATATTTCCTTATATTAAAAATTAAAATGAATTAAGATATGAAATATTTCATGCCTTGTACATTGTTATGTATTAATTAGTTTAAAAGTAAAAATATCTACTTTAAATAAATGTGTGTTTGTGTGTGTGCAGACATGAATGTGTTTCAACATATTCATTTAATCCATATCTATCTCCTGGGCAAATTCTGGATCATGCTATATAAATGCTTGTTTTGTTTGTAAATTGAGTCAAGAGAAATTTATGGCAGTAAACCATATGTCAAATCTTTATTCAAAAAGCTTTATTTTATTTCTGATTTGCAAAACCTGAAAATCATCTGGAATCAACTGGATTTTTAGAGATAGCAAAGTCAACTGCAGGAATCACTGTAACTATTACTTTGCTATTCTTCAGTGTTGACACACTTTTCTTATTTCAAAATACAGACCAAGAATTGTTTGGTGTCATTAATAAAGTTTAGAATTAAACAACAATTCAACCCTCTAATTTTTTGTTTATTAAATACTCTACATCTAATTGATTTTGCTGTAGCAAACTGGCTTAATTCTTAGAACAGAAAGAAATGGCTGTCCCACTGGGACAATGTTCGGTAAGGCTAATAGAAAGTAATTCTAAACAATTCTATTTTCCTCCCAGACTTGTAAAATTATTTATATAGATTATTTAATTGGACTGTAACATTCATGTATCTTTTCAAAAAACACTGCATGAGAAGCCGAAAGAGTTCTTTCATCTGTCTAACAGTCAATGAGTTTACATAGATTTATTTCTTTAAACAGAGAACAAATGGTTCAAACATAACTGCATACCTCTCACTGTAGTCAAATAATGAACTAAAAAAAAGATCAATGCATTTTTTTCAGTAATAAAGCACATTGTCAAATGCAAAAAGAAAAGATCATTGGTTGACTCTTGACACTTTTTAAATAAATGTATTCAAAAGGAAATGATTCATGATCTTAGTGTACTTAGAAATCACTTCTCAAAGGAGGTAGTTGTACGTGTTAATCTGAATGGCCATTGCACGTACGAGAAAGCGTTAAATTAAATTATGAAAAATCCTTTGGGTTCGGCTTTATATTCATTTATAAAATATCACAAAATGTTATGTTATAAAAAAAATCATACACTTGAAACTCATTTAAATAGATGCAATTTCACCTTTCACGTTAACAGAAAATGGAATATTTTATCAAAAATTAAACAGGAAAATCCAACAATGCTAGATAAATGTTAATATTTACAGTATATTTGTACAATTATAATTCTGTTTATTTCTGTTTATTTTGAAATCCTCCTTCGCACTTACACAAATTCTTTTTATTTTTCAATAAAAGGCAGGCAATAAATTGGAGGATTTCTGCTTTCATCCTACTTATTAAATCAATAGTGGGCCACAAACGCCACCAATTTGTAACATGCTTGCAACTATGCAAGATTTATACATGGTGTTTATGTTACTGTGCTGTTCTAGTCAACTTGACACTTTCCCACAACTTACCTTCACTTCCCACTAATGTCACTGTAATCAATTATAAGCACTAATTTGCCTTTTCCTTATTAAGAAAACCATTTTCAAATCAGAGCTTACAAACAAAAGGTAGATAGTAATATACAGGGCTGCTAAATCCATTATTATTTTAAAATGCATTTGCCACTAATATGAAGGAAGTTGTTTAGAACACAATAGTAGTAACTGTGAGAGGGATCTTGGAATTCTAGTGGACAACCATTTAAATATGAGCCAGCAGTGTGCGACAGCTACCAAAAAAGCCAACACAGTTCTAGGCTGCATAAACACAGGGATAGAATCAAGATCACGTGAAGTGTTAATACCACTTTATAATGCCTTGGTAAGGCCACACTTGGAATACTGCATCCAGTTTTGGTCGCCACGATGTAAAAAAGATGTAGAGACTCTAGAAAGAGTGCAGAGAAGAGCAACAAAGATGATTAGGGGACTGGAGGCTAAAGCATATGAAGAACGATTGCAGGAACTGGGCATGTCTAGTTAAATGAAAAGAAGGACTAGGGGAGACATGATAGCAGTGTTCCAATATCTCAGGGGTCGCCACAAAGAAGAGGAAGTCAAACTCTTCTCCAAAGCACCTGAGGGTAGAACAAGAAGCAATGGGTGGAAACTAATCAAGGAGAGAAGCAACTTAGAAGTAAGGGAAAATTTCCTGACAGAACAATCAATCAGCTTTCCTCCAGAAGTTTTGAAAGCCCCAACACTGGAAGTCTTTAAGATGGCAGGGGGTTAGACAAGAAGACCTCCAAGGTCCCTTCCAACTCTGCTATTGTATTAACATCATGCGGACAGAACCTCTGCTCTTTATTATTTCAATTAAGCCTGGAAGTCATCTGTTTGTTTATTATTTAATCAACATATATGGCACCCAAGCCAGCCATTGCAACTCCAAGCAATTACTTAGACTAAAGGCTGCTCTGCACAAGGCATTCAGGGCATTCAATTCAGTAGGAGCCACTGTTTTTTTAAAAAAAAAACAGGGATGATCAACTTCATCCTCCACATGTTCCCAGCCCACGGAGAAACCATCTCCATTTGTTTCTTCTAGCTTCATGTCAAAAATAGTATTTGCTGACTAGTGTAAGGTCAAACAGTGCTGCCCTCCATCATTGTAGGTAGCTCCTTCCACTCTGGTTGACAAGCTGTAGGGAAGGAATGTCTTCCTAATCACTAATTCTGCTTTCCATCAGTATTGTATCCTGCACTGCTGAGTGATGAAGGGAGAGATATTTGTTAATTTAGCTTATTTAGCTGGTGAAATATTAACTGGTTTATAGCCTTATAGCCCAAATGTCAAGAAACATGATTATGCTGTGATATTTTGTTTAGTCTTGCTGATGTGGATTTTTTTACATTTTTTTAAAAGCAAATTCTGTCCGCTTGTTCTTTACTTCAAGTTCCAAGAACACAAGGTGTCTTTCTTTTTCTGGTCAACTTATTGCATTATGTAAATAACAAGTACAAGAGGTCTCAGTAAATCTGGGCATAAAGCAGTAGGATTGGACTAGAAGACCTCTGAGGACCTTTCCAACTCTATTATTCTTGGTGTTCTAAATAGAGCAAATGCATAAAATGGTCTTATAGTGGTAATTACTTATGTTTAGTGTTTACTTTCCCACAATGTGAGAGGGTAATGATGCAGAGGATCCACTAGTATTCCCACAACCTTTCCAGATCCACCAATGGGCAGTGGGGGAAGGAGACAGTTTTGCACAGGGAACCTAACCCTGCGCATGTGCAAATGAAACTTTGCATACATGTCTACCACTTGCACAGCCCAGCTCCCAGTCTGCAGTCTGGAAGTTGGGAATCCTTGCATTAGTAGGAAGTTGTGGTAAGTGTGGTCTAGACAGAAACCCAGACATCACCATGGTCCAAAAAGAGAAAGTGACTGCAAAAGATTTTGTAATTTCCTTCTTTTTTTGAAACCAGAACCAACTGAATGCAAAAAGAAGAAAAAAACCAAGGCTCTGTGAGAACAATATTTGCTTCTAAATGTGATTATTATAGGGTTGCTGCATAAAGGGAAGATAAGCTTTCATAGAGTATGGAAACTGGAAGAAAGGCAAGAATTGCCAAATGCATTACTTAGTAAGTTAATCATAATTTGTGAGGAAAATCCATTTTGAAGGCTATGTTAAAGCTACTAGCAGAGAATAAAAATCACCAACTTTGACATTGGGCCAACATAGACTAACTTAGAGATTGAAGAAAACAAAAACAAAAGTCCTGTGCACTATATTATAAGTATGTCTATAGGATTATGTAACAGATTGCAATATCAATGAGATAGTATAGGCAGCAAAAAAATGTTTCTAAAGAATTTTGAATGTCTTGGTAGTGAAAATATTCCTTTAACTGTAATAAACTTCATAAAGACCTTTTTTTCCCTCAGCAGTGCTACATGTTTGATAAATATTAAGTCATACATACATAAAAATTGATGACAGATATTTGACCAAATAAAATATATTAACTTAGCAGTTTGGAGTGCAACTAGCCTTGCCTTATACTCTTATCTTTTTTTACTCTGTAGTTGAAACTGCCTCCGTTGTCAATGAACTCTTTTTCTTTTTGTCATTTTTATAAGATTTTATTAATGCACCTTTTCTGTGGAGTGTGGGTCTCTTATATAATTATCTATTGAATGTGACAACATACACATTTAAGATGAAAAATGTACAGCATGGCATCCAACTATATGAGAGAAGGTTGATGTGCAATGCTGCTGCAGACAGTAGTGCTTTAATCCTTAGATAAAGTATGGTTAGTTTCTGACACCATTCCTTAGATTGCTACACTACAGCAGAAGGTGGAAGCATTAATTATAGACTAACATGAAGATAACCTTCATGAAAGAGCCATTAAAAGTGAGGAGAGAAAATCGTAGTTGTGGGGCGTGAAAGTATGAGAAAGAAACTGACAGAGTTCTGATTCTGTTTGGTGTGAGATGTGGCAAAGGAAACCCTTCAAGATTCTGTAATTATATCCTACAATTCCTATAGTGCATCTGTTTCTTGACCTGGCCTATTCCAAAGACGGATGTTAATCCTGGCATTACTATTTAGATGTGTGTCTCATTAAATTTAGTGACCCAGTAAATGTATGTAGCCTTCTAGTCTTGAATCTTTAAAGCTGTAAGTTATCATGGAACATAATGAAAAGAAAGTATCATAAATGAATATGTTAGTATAACCTGAGGTTTCTCCAGCATAAATTCTGTCACTATCTAACTTTATAGGCTATTGAGCTGGTTTCTGAATTTCAGATGCCTAAAAATTAAACTATAACTAACAATACTTTATAGAAAATATCTGATATCTGTGATATTTATGAAAATAATAAAAAAACAGCTCATATTTTTTAGGAAATGGAGAATAAAGTATTTGAGACTAGAATGAAAAAAATTGTGGAAAAGCATATAAATTCAGTACAATGAAAGAAAGGCAAATAAAGGTGTGAAATCAGGTTTATAAAAAGCAATTCACTGTAATGGAGCATATTCAAAGTCCAGTTATACACAAATTACAACACCCACACCCACGCATACTGTATATATGTAATTTTGAAGCTTCTTGTTACAGCAAATGTTATAACAAATGCAACATTAATAAATGTGTACAAATGTGCATTTGGAAGGGAATGTTAAATATGTTTCACAATGCAGAGAAAGTTGCCTTCTGGGTAAGAAAGGAAAAGGAATTTTGATGTAGGAGGCAAGAAACAGAAAAAAAACCTTTCTTTTCTTTTTTTTTTTTTGGCAGTTCTGGACTAATTTTGATGACTTGGAAGAACACTCAGCTTCTTCTGAATTAAAAGAGAGTGCGAACGATAAGTAAGTAGCTAGGTAGATTAGATAGATAGACAGACATATGATCTGTTTAGAAGGAACTCCTGTTTTTCTCCTTCTACTCTACTCTCTCCTTCTGTCTGAGGACATTTTTTTATTTTTCCTGAAAAATTTAGAAAGCAAATTAAAATAAATAAAAACCAAATTGTCAGAAAGGTGTCAGATAGAAAGAAGACCATGCTTTTTCCCTTCTGTTACTTGAGTTAACAGGAAAGGGAAGGACAGGTATTCTTTAGCATAATGATTGGGTAGACATGATATTGACAATGATAAGCCTACTGGCATAGGACCTGACAAACTTGAACACTGGAATTTTCAATTATCCAGTGTGTCAAGGATTCCTTCACATTCAACATCAGAAAATTATATGGTGTATATATCTGTATGTAAGTATATGAGAGACAGACAGCACATTAAGTGAATTCATGGGTGCTGAGAATGTTTGCAGAAACTCACTTGTATCTTACAACTGTCTTGCCTGAGTTTTAATAATAATAAAAAAAATCATTCTCCAGTGCTTTTACCAGACTGAAATGGGGTTTTCTCTTTCCAGCTTCAGGCAGTGTGCTAGAAAGCTTCCTGACATTTCCCTTTGTTGTTGAAGGGAAGGTTTCTGATCTGCTTCTATAATAATTGTTATGCCCAAATATTATCACTTTGGGATAATATTAGCATAACAGAGAAAGTCAGACTTAAGCTAGGAAGCATAGTTTACCATAGAGGATAAAAGCTGCTTTCAGTAGAACTAAAATATGGTAGATTCTA
Source organism: Thamnophis elegans (assembly GCF_009769535.1). Classification (NCBI taxonomy): domain Eukaryota; kingdom Metazoa; phylum Chordata; class Lepidosauria; order Squamata; family Natricidae; genus Thamnophis; species Thamnophis elegans. The sequence continues at coordinate 51,023,375 of NC_045549.1, forward strand.
ATACAGCTGCAACTTCTATTTAATTTAGTGCTTTTGCTGTAAGCAAGGATGAGAAGGCGGATTTTTAAGGGAACATTGAAAATTACCCATAAAAACATCCAATAGGGAATACTGGATAGATAAATAAAGGTTTATTCAAAAATACATCAGGATATGAGACTAAAGTTAGGAAAACAATGTTTAATGAAACCTGTCACAAGTTAAAATATTCATATTATAGAAGATATTTTGACCAGCCAGAGGCAAGCAGAGCATGACTGGAATCATGCTGTTTGGGACTTATTAGATATAGGTAACTGGATATTATTCTATAGGAGTCAGTGTAAAACGCCAAACATGTGGCCTGGCGTAATGTGATTTATCTCCTGGTTCTGATAGTTTAAGAGAAGGTGCAGTGTATACACCATTTGGATCGATTATGGAGTTCAATATTTGTTTTAGTTAACAGCTATTCCCTATGTATAGCTGAATAATATAATATTTGCTTACTTACTTAAGTATTAAAAGAACTTGTAGAATATGTTAATGCAAATAATAATCTATTTTAAATCTGTCAGTGACTTGCTGAAATTCAACAATAAGCCATGCTAGGGGGAAGGCTGAGAGGATGTTCCAACATCCTTTGGTTAAAATAAGTACCGTAATGCTCCCTCCCACCTGCCTCCTCTCGCTCCCCCTGCCTGCCAGGTTGCTGCTCTCTCTCTCTCTCTCACTCTGTCTCCCCACCTCACCATGCTTGCAAAGCATGGCACAAGGGGAAGAAGCCCCCAAACCCAGCGGGAAGCCTAAGCAAAGGAGGTGGTGGAGAGCTGGGTGGAGGAAGGGGAAAACCCTACTGAGGACTGCCTGGCTCCAACTTGACTCCATGCAGTGCGGGCTGCAGAGGGTGCCATAAGTCAGGTTGATCAGGGTAGCATGCTGCTGCAAGAAGCCATGCTGGTACTGCTGGAGCTGAGGTGCCCCATTGGATTCTGGGATTTCTGCCCTTCGTGCTGCACTTTGCAGCTGCCAGAGCCCTGCACGAATCTCTTTGGGGTGCTGGAAAACCTGGTTCTGGTTCAGCACCCAAAAGTGGTCCAGTGGCTGCAAAGCGCGGCACAAGGGGCAAAAGTCCCCAAACTAGAGTTTCCCCCTTCTTCCGCCCAACTCTACGCCTCCTCCTTTGCTAAGGGGAATAGACCTCGCTTCCAAGGATAGGTTCCCGATGGGATGCCAGCAGCACTGGGAGCCAAGCTGCGCATGGAGGAGCGGCAGCAGGGGTGCCCTGAAGAAGCACTAGCCGGCATGTCCTGCAAGAAGAGCCCTAGGGGCAAGAGCGGCACAATACCACGCTCTTCCTCCCTGCCCACTGCCCAGCAACATGCCGTCAACATGCTGCTGCTGCATGTGGAGGAACCAGCAGCTGGGGCACCCTGAAGCAGTGCCAGCCAGCATGTCCCGCAAGAAGAGCCCCAAGGGCAAGCGCGGCAGTGCAGAGTCCTCCTCCACCCTGCCCACTGCCCAGCAACATGCTGCCGCCAGCACTGAGTGTGGAGGAGCCGGAAATCGGGGCACCCTGAAGCAGCACCAGCCAGCATGTTCCACAAGAAGAGCCCCAAGGGCAAGGACGGCAGCACTACACCCTCCTCCTCCCTGCCTTCCGCCCAGCAAGGTGCCGCCACCACTGCTGCACATGGAGGAGCCAGCAGCTGTTGCACCCTGAAGCAGCGCCAGCCACCATGTCCTACAAGAAGAGCCCCAAAGGCAAGGGCAGCAGCGCTGCGCCCTCCTGTTTGAACATGCCACGTGGGGCATGCTGACTTGTCTTTGACAGCTGCCTCATTTCCAATGGGGGGGGGGAGAAATCCATCTTTTCCATCCCTCTCCATGGATCCCCACCCCAATTGGAAATGAGGCAGCTGTGATAGACAGGGCAGAGGCCTCACGTGGCGTGTTCAAACAGCAGAAGAAAAAGGTTTGCTATCTGCATGGACTCCCTCTGCATAGATCCCCACCCCATTTTAAATGAGACGGCTGTCAAAAAGACAGGAGTGCAGTGCACGCCACATGGGCTTGTCCAAGAGGCGAAGAAGGAACAGGTGATGAGGATTTGGTTCTTGGACAAGCCCATGTGGTGTGCGCTGCACTCCCTTCTTTTTGACAGCTGCTTCAATTAAAATGGGGGGTTATCCATGCAGAGAGCCGAAAGCAGCATGCACCCGTGGGCTTGTACAATAGCCAAATCCTTGTCCCCAGTTCCTTCTTTCAAAACCCCCAAAATTCCCAAAACCAGGTGCGACTTTACCCAAAAGAAAGAGTTGCTTCCCTTGACAAGCCAAACGCTAGGAATGTCGCGCCACATTTAGGAACACCTGAGCTGTGTTCATCCCCAACACTCTTAGCGGGCTGGTGATTTAAAGAGTATTTTCCGGGGTCTCCTAATTTGTCACTGGAAAGAGATAGGTGAGTTCGCACCCTCCCCAGGCTAAGTCTCTGAAAAAAAGAGGGGGGGGGGGCAGGGAGAAGCAGAAGGAAGCCCAAAAGCAAAACCAGGGTTCTAAATTCACCAAATGGGCTCACCACCTTTTCCCTTAAACTGGTGAAACATCTTGTGCCAATGCAGCCTTTGCTTTGGGTTCGGGGGATGGGGATGAAGGTTTTGTTGGTCGTGAAGCATACAAAGAAGTCTCGGGTGCATGTGTTTGTGTGTGCATGTGCGTGCATGCATGTTTCCCCACGCACACCTCTATCTCAAACAAGCCACTTGAAGGGTGTTGGTTGACTCTTGATTGTCACCAAGTCCAGAGCTCCGGAGAAGATGTGATTCTGGATGTTGGTTTTCTCCACTTTAGGAGGGAAAGGGTCAAGAACTTCAGCTTTGACCAAAAAGAAAAGAAAAGAGAAAAGAAAAGAAACCCAAATTCTTTCTCTCCTCCTTTCGCACCTTCTCCTGCTTTCTGGATCAAAAGGACCTTTATAAAGGGTCTTTTTAGTATTCTGGGCAATCCACTTAATGTTTCTCCCCACCAGCAAGAGCAGAAAAGAGCGAGATTTTGAAGGGGTCTCTAAAAACTCCCCTAAAACTTTGGTCGTCTGTCTCCCCACCACCTTTCCAGCTTTGTTTTCTTTTTAAACGGCAAAGGGGAGAGTGGTTATTCTAACACACACACACACACACACCACACGGCCGCTTTCCCGGCCAGCCACCCAGCCAGGCAGGGGTGAGCAGTAAATGAAGAGAGCAATGGCCAGCATTTCCGTCTCCTTCTTCTTGGAGCCCTGGCAGTGGAGAAACAGAGGCATCTTTTTGTCAGCCTCCCAGCTGTTCCAGTCCCACTTACACATGCTCCTTGCATTGCAGCAAGCATGGTGTGTGTCTGGGTGTGTCTCTGTGTCTGTGTGTGACATGCATGCTTTCCGTGGCATGCCCAACACCTTCGGACACCCACCAGCAGAGAAATCGGGTTTTAGCAAAAGGAAGAAAAGCCATTTGAAATTAGCCCTCTCTACTGCTCTGCTAAAAAGGAAGGAACCAAGGCCAAGAGATAACAGGATGACTATCCATATTCGGTTAATCCTCAGAGTGGTAAGAGGCTGAATTGGGAGCTCTGCGAATTGGCTTGTAGGACACAGACTGCAGTGATCATAGGATTTATTGGGCACCAGTTTTAATTTATAGAATATATCTACTACAAATATAATTGGAAGGGATATGTGTATGTGAAAGAGAGAGAGGGGGAAGGAAGAAAGGAAGAGAGAGGGAGGAAGTGGGAGAGATACACACAAGCAAAGGAGGAAGAAAGGATGGAGGAAGATTGAGAGAAAAAGATAGAAAGAATGAGAAAGAAAGAGAAAAAAGAAAAAAGTGGGAGAAAGAGATGAAAGAAAGAAAGAGGGAGAGAAAGAGGGAGAGAGAGAGACAAAAGGAAGGAAAGAAAGAAAGAAAGAAAGAAAGAGAACTTATGACCACAATTGAGCCCAAAATTTTGGTTGCTAAGCATGAGCGTTGTTAAGTGAGTTTCACCGCATTTTCCAAATTGGCCATGCCCACCTGGTCACATGCCCGCCAAGCCACTCCCACAAAACAGGCCACACCTACAGAATAGGTTCTAAAAAAATTTGAAACCCACCACTGCTTTGAACATGTGAGCAAAATGCATTGTGAATGTATCTTGGTCTTTTGTGCATTTTATTTTGTTGTAGAAAAAAATGGTGTTAGATCTGAGAAATAAATGAAGGAATAAACACTTGGTCCAGGCTGCTAAAATTTTGCTAAGACAAGTAAGGTCCAAATATCTATAACAAGTTAAAATTGTGGAAGAGGGAACTAGGAATTTTCACCGAAAACAATGAGAGAGAGCTTAATTAGTCTGCTATTAATACAACTTGGAATCAGAAAAAAATAAGAATTAGAAACCACAAAACAAGGGTGGATTATATTACAATATCTATATTATTATGTTTGATGTGTAAATAAGTGGTTACTATTTCTGGTAAGGTTTAATACTTTTTAAATCTTTTGGAATGCTTAATTGGGATTAGATTTTGATTATTTTAAATAAAAAGATTATTTAAATATTCTTCTATTTAATCATACATTTTGCCATGATAATTCTTTGACTGTGAATGATTATTTGATTTTGAGTAAAATATTTTTTGTTTAAATTATTTAAAACTGTCTCTGAATTCAGTGCTCTGTTATTTTAGGTAAAGCAAATACTTTTTTTTGCCTGCATACAGTTTAGGGACTAATGTTAAGAATAGAGAGAGAGCTGGGAGAAAACAGATGGCTGAAGCAAGGCAAAATGAGGAAAAGTGCAAATCAGTAAAAGTTAAATATAATGAAAGGAAAGATAGCAAGAGTGAAAAGCTAAATAAAGCCCTGTTATTCAGAAAACACTTTGAATAGCTTTTTGTGTTGCTGGTGTCATTCCATCGGTCATTCAATTTTTCAGCTGTTCTTTTATTTGGTTATTAATAATTATATATTAGAATGACAGCATTATCAATATTAAATATAAGATAGTCTTTTGAAGCATATATTTATAAGGGAATTGTCCAAATTAATAAACAGGAAGGCCTAGTATAAAAGTTCAATAGTCTGATTTTATTTCCTAGAATTTTTGAAGAAAAAAGTTGTTGAACACATGTATGGGAACATGTGACTTGGGTCTCAGTTGAGATTAAGTTATTAGCATTAGAAATATATTCTTGGATCCACCAAACCATTAAGCTGACAACATGAGGCTAAAAAACTATCGGGTGTGGTCATTAAATGTGCAAGCTATAATGGCATTAATTATATAATTATAGAAGTAAAATGTTTTTGAATTCACTGCTTAGTGCTCCCATTCTTCTGTCCATACATTCCTGTGTCTGAATATCATAATGGAATGTTTCAGAAATGATCAAATAGAGTCAACAAATTACCATCAGGTTTGTAAATTTTATTAATATACTAGTAACAATATGAAAGCTGGTTTTTCTTTTATGACCATTTTTTGGAACCAAACCAGCAATAAGACAATTGACATAATTTCTGTTGTATAAATTCTCAAATTGAACATAAAATAATTTCAAAAGAGAAATTTAAACCTTATTTTGCATATTCTGATTATATGTGAGTAATCTACAGTTGGATTCACCTGAGGGCTCCAATCACAATATAAACATGGATATTCAACTTCAATCTGCAAGTCTAATTTTTTTTGGGGGGGGGTATTTTTTGCCAATTGTTTTTCTTTGATCCTAACATCACCTGTTATAGCAACAGAAATGAATGAGTTTCCTCCTCCTCCTCCTCCTTGTGATCACGATAAAGCAGGATTACATTATGAACAATTGAAGTAATACAATACACTTAAATTTTAGATAATTCACACTGAGTATAATCATATTCCCTGATATATGTTATCTTTCACTGTAGCTTTACTACATTTTCTCACTGTTCCCATATTTAGTTTCAGTGGATTATCCAAACTTCTAATATTAAGGAACAGTCCCTTTTTTCCTATCTACATATTTATACCATACATAATTTATATATTTCTGTCTTTCCCTTTCTTCTTTCACTTTGTAAGTTAAAAAGTCCTAAATATTAATTTTTACCTCATAGGAACTTTTTTTTGTTCCATTTTCTGCAACTTTCCCATGTCCATTATTAATTTTTTGAGCTGTCACTACTTCATCAGAAGATTGAAAAAGAGTTACCAACAATGTCCCTTCTGTCCAGTCAGAACATTGAAAGGTTAAAATAGTCTTTAAAAGTTGGAATTTTCAGTAGATTTCAAGTGTGATATTTGAACTTAGTTATAATTCTATATTACATCTTTCTCCAAACTACCACTGTAATTCCCCTAAAAACTACTGTGACTAAAAGGAAAATAATAGAATAATTGATTTGGAAAGCATCTTAGAGCAGCAGTCACCAACTGGTGGTCCACGAGACAATTTGGTGGTCCACAGAAAAATTATTTACATTTTTTATATTGCATTAAATCAAACTACAGCCCCTGGGCCGGATATGTGCAATGGACATTTGTGTTGCTGCAGAGAGTCTCCCCCTTCACAGTCTTTTTGTGCAGGTCGGAGGGGGGCAGAAATTCTGACTTGGTGTCTGCTTCAGCTTCCTGGTGTGGGGCTTTGGGCAAAGGCTGGAAGGAAGCACCACTGGTGGCAAAAAGCCAGAGGCCTCATTCCAGTGGGACTGGAATTTGCTGCCATCTCATTCCGCTGAGCTTCCAGGCACCCGTACCTGGCTTGCACTCCTGTAGATTCTCCCTCTGCTTTGAAAGCCTATGCTTATGGTCTTCAGTGAGATGTTTCTGCCAAGCCTTCTTCTCAATGAGATCCAATTTGAACTGAGCCAGCTATTTTGCCAACTTTTTCTCGTGGGCTGATTAGCTCCAACAATTGCTTCCTGTTGGGGCCCTAAGGAACCCTGGTGAGCATCAGTGAGTAGAGGCCGGCAAGGCACCCCTCATTGTGAGTGGCATTAAGTTGGCCATGCCCACCCAGCCAGTCATTAGGTAGATTATATTAGTGGTCCATGGGATTTAAAATTATGAATTTAGTGGAGACCCCTGTCTTAGAGGATCTCTCATCCAAACTTATTCTTGGTGCAGGATCTATTACAAGACTATCCAGCCTTTGTTTGAAATATCAGACCTCAATGCAAAAATCATCCCATGACTGGTAATTAGAATAATCAGTCAGAAACCACATTAGCCTAATCCATCTGGAATTTAGGAGGACATAGATTAGGAACAAGAAAGTATCAATAGTGGCAGAGGAAGGACCAACAACCTCTATTTTCAAGACAGATGTGAATCATGTAGCTGAGATGTTTCTGGAATAAGACCTGCCACACATACTTGGGATTTTAAGATCTGTATTAAAAGAATATTAACCTTTTTATATATTTCCATATAGGAAAGTCAAATAGAGTGGCATGGTTGGTTCCCACTTGGAAGGTTGAGAGTTCAATCCTAGATAGCAGCAGATGTTTTTGTCCTAAGGTGCAAAGAAAAAAAAATCTGCTGCAAACTCCACTTGGCATAAGAAAGGGCATATGGTCAGTAAACCAGTGATGGGTTTCTACCAGTTTGGATTGGTTCTCCCGAACTGGTAGTGCTGCCTTCAAACAGAGAGCAAACCAGTTATCTATTTTTTTTAAGTGGGCCTGTTCTCCTGCCCCTGGGCTATACTTAGCTTTATTCCAGCTTCCAAAGCCCAGCTGATCCGGGGCGGCAGCATGAATCGCCGCTCCTCAGCTATTTTCCTTTTTTCTGAGTAATTTTTGTTCGATTGCTCATGGGCACGCAGTTCAGCGAACCAGTAGTAAACCAGTTAGGAACCCACCACTGCAGTAAATGCTTAGTTCCACCCAGCCACTCTGACTTTACCCCCAAATTATGATATTACAGGATCGTAAAAAAAAATGTTTTTGTATAGGAAAATCAAATAAAAATAATCATGCTAGGAAAATGCTGCAACCAAACATTCTTGAATCTTGCTATTCCACTTGAAATAAAAGATGTGGCAGGTTGTGCTTGATGAGACACAGAACAATTGTTAGTAACAAGAAAGATTTAGTGGGTAGTTACAGGTAGGAAAGAATAATGCAATTACATAATGATACATTTTAGCAAAAAAATGATTTTTAAAATTTTCGATATAGAATCACAAAAGGTTTGTAAGCATTCCCTGTGACTACACAATTAATTCTGTCACTATGTGGCAGCGTTGTTACTTATATGATAGCCATTATACTAAAACTAGCCTATAGTCTGACAACTAGTTTTACTCACTTAATTCTTGTTTTCTTTGGATGGGGGTGAAGGAGTGAGGATTGAGATGGATTAATTCCACTTTTCCATTCAAAAGGGCATTTTATCTCTACTCTGCATTAACGTAATACCTTAAACCTATTACTGATTACATAAGTCTGCCTGTCTGCCTGCCCGCCTGCCCGCCTGCCCGCCTGCCCACCTGCTCGTCCGTCCATCCATCCATCCATCCATCCATCCATCCATCCATCCATCCATCCATCCATCCATCTATCTATCTATCTATCTATCTATCTATCTATCTATCTATCTATCTATGTGTAAAATTTATCAACTGGCCATCTTATCTCAGGCAACTCTGGACAGCTTGCAAATAAAAAATAAAGAGTGTACAAAGCTAAAAGGCATACATAAAATAGTACAAAAATTCAATACTCTCTCCCAAATAAAAATGGACAATTTAAATACTTGTTGGTTACTACATGATCTGCCATTCAAAGTTTCATTAAAAAAAAGCCTTTCAATGCTTCAGATAAAATTGTAGTTGTATTTAATATATATTCCTAGATATTTTACCAAGGCTTATTTTAAACTGATCCAAAAAATAATATTTTCTTAATTTAGCAAGTTGCATGCTATCCTTTTCTGTCCTGTTTTCCCAGATACAAGTACCAGTATTCCTTTTATACATCAGGAAATACAAATTCACAAATTTCTTAATACAACAATTAGAAAAAAAATACAAGAAAACAATGGTAGAAAACCATTGCCAAATGCTGACACTCACTGAACATGAACTTATGGACTATGTAGTTACTTGATCTGAAATATAATAGCAATAGCAATAGCAATAGCAGTTAGACTTATATACCACTTCATAGGGCTTTCAGCCCCTCTAAGCAGTTTACAGAGTCAGCATATTGCCCCCAACAACAATCTGGGTCCTCATTTTACCCACCTCGGAAGGATGGAAGGCTGAGTCAACCCTGAGCCGGTGAGATTTGAACAGCCGAACTGCAGAACTGCAGTCAGCTGAAGTAGCCTGCAGTGCTGCATTTAACCACTGCGCCACCTCGGCTCTTTATAAGTAAATAGTGCTAATATGCTAGGTTATTAAACTAAATTCAGGAACACTAAAGTCGCAGTTATGAAAAGCAGTTGTAGCCAAAGCGAGATGCTAGACCAGCACAGAATTAGAGACCTAACTGCTTGGAGTTTTTGGCAAGTCATCCACTTTGTTATTGGTGGATACTATGAACTATATAAGATTGAAGACACTGGGAAAATGGTAGTTAATCCACCATTAACTAAACAATTTTAAAAGCTCACTCAGTTTGTCTGCATTATATCATCTGAAGGTTAGATCAATTTTCTATCAAGAAGTGCATGTAATTTAATCACACAAGATTACAACCTTGGGTACTTAAGTGGAGGCTCACTATCTAACTATTTATGACCTCTTATTCATCCTAGGCTGTTTTCTCTAATTTGGGGGGTGGGCAAGCTATAGTATTTTTAAGAATATGGATGTGCATGTGTTTTGTTATAAGATAATACTTCTTTATTTTAATTACCTTAGAGACCAGCATTTTTTATTTCACAAGAAAAGAGAAAGATTACGTTGACCAATGTAGTCTATTTAAAAATTTGGAAAGAAGGGGGAGAAAAATCAAAAGGCTTTATTGTTTCTGATTGATTTTATACCTTGCATTTTTATACTGGTAAAGAACCAGTATTCAAGGACCTTAACAAAATTTAAGAAGAAACATATAAGAATGGTAAAATATAAATTACAATTAACAGTAAATTTGGCAATTACAAGCCTGATGGAAGAGATATCCTTCAGTATTGAAAGAAAGGTACTAAATGAGGAATAAATATCTAATAACAGGAATATATTTGAAAAGATCACTGTTACATATACTAACAATCAAATATGTTCCTAGCCAAGCTCTAAGCAGGTCTGGGTTTTAAAAGTCAATATCAATAATGTAAATGTTGTAAATCTTTCAATATAGCCATTGTATGATTTCTTGCATTATTAGAGATCTATCACATGTTGTAACAATAACTTCCAGTTACTTTTCAGATGTACCTCTACATAGGGCTTGTATAGTCAGATGGGATGTCACAAAAATGTGAATAATTGTTGCCATATCCAGAAAGGTCTGGAAAAATTGCAGATGGTGCTCCAGGCATAACTGTGCAAAAGTTGGCCACAGCAACCATGAAATCAACCATGAAATCAGCAGCAATTGTTTAACTGTTCTTTTAGTAGAACACTCCCAATAGCCCGAACTTCAGTCTCTGGATACAGGAACTGAAGTTTATTTAAAAGTAGACTCTCCTTTAATCACAGCTTTCTTTCTTTCATTAGATTAGTATGGCATAATTAGTATAGTGGTTAAGACTTTGGACTAGGACTGGTGGACCTTAGCTACAAAAACTTGACAACTTTCAACTAATCATTATCTCTAAGATATGTTTATTTCATAGTTGTTTGTTGTTAAACTATTGCTGTTAATTTTTTGTCCTCTTGAGTTAAGATGGTATATAATATAACAAACACAATCAGGCAAAATTCAGACATAGTACTTGCTTCCTTAGATGATAAGAAACAATAACATTATGGCTGGTCTCAGATCCCCTTTCTCTCTACCGATATCATATCAATGATGGATATGATGGAGACAAGCTAGAATTATGTGAGACAATGCTTGTCTATTGTTTTTACAGTATTCCCAGCACAGCCTTCCAATATGAGCATTTTGCTGCTGAATTGCACAACAACGCTCAAAATCCAATCTGACTAAGGGTTCTATGAAAAGATTAAGGTATTGAAAGTTTCAAGAAGTTAAAATATATGAAACATGGATATATATATGGAACCTTTAAGATGATGAACAAAGTGAGATGTTTACCGCTTGTTATTCTGTATAGAAGATTAAGGGAATTATAATGAACATTGAACAGTAAGGATTGCCATTTATAGACATTTTAGGGTAATCTAATCCAAGATATGGAAAAATGGACAGGGAACATGACATATACTTACAACGGGAAACTATTGAGATTTAAAGACAGAATCACAAATTGGGGGTTTGTAAGTGTTGTGGCCCGTCAGGAGCCGTTAGAGCTGCCGCCAGACTCTGACAGTGAGGGGTCTTATGAGTTGGCCTTGGAGGAGGTGGAGGACCCTGGACAGGGTGTCGACTCTGAGCAGGGCGAGGAGAGACTGGTTGACCACCAGGTGGCGGCAGAGCATTGGATCAAAGGGAATGTTCCTGAAAGCATCTGGGAGTTGTATCAGGATGCATGTAGGCTTAGGTCTACTCAGCGTAAGGAACAATTGAGGACTCACAGGAGATGATAACGAGCAGCTGTTGCTCGTTAGGATCTCCTCCTGCTGATAAAAGAGACTGATGGTGCCACACCCTGGTTGCAGAAGTCAACATTCCGTTCCGTTCCTGTTCTAGTGATTGTCTTGTTCGAGTGCAAACATCGAGAAAAGCTCACTTGGATAAGTGACTTGATTTATATAAGCCTGTTTTGCAGTAGTTTATACTTTTCCCAGAGCAATTATCTGTGTTTATTTTGGGCTTGCAGCCAGCAAGAGCTGGGACTGATAAAAAACATTCCTTTGAACGTTCTGTTTGGCTTTCGATTCTGAACGGACACGATGGGGGTCAGAACAGTAAGGATGTATAAATATAATGATAAGAATAGCTGGGAATTGTAATCAGGTCTACATCTCAGCCAAAATTAGGCTGGAGGGGAAGGTTTAAAAGCACAATGACTGTATATGTATACTTTTTTGTTGTATTTTTTTAAAGGAGGAAGATATATGTTAAAATTAAATATGTATATTGAAAAGGAATTATAAATACCATCAACATAAAATGGAGTTTCCTCATAAGCTGAAATACACCAAGTAAATGGGATGAAGAGTATGAAGTAGAAGAGAGAGTGAAGGGAAGAAGAGAGGGATAGCAGAGAGGGCAGGGAGGGGAGAGGAGGAGCGAAAGGAGGAGTGGAAAGAAGAGAGAGGAAAAGGAGAGAGGAAGTAGAGAAGAGAAGATGACAGAGGAAAGAAAGGAGGTAGGGAGGGGGAGGACAGAGGGAGAAGAAAGTGATGAATAAGGTACAAATATGGTATATGGAGAGCAGAAGAATCAATGATTGTTTTGGGGAGTTGATGATAAGACAAATTGATGTAAACATTTAATAATTCAATACGATGTTGGCTATGTAATAATATACATGTGATTATGAAAATAAAACACACACATACACACACACATATGTGTGTGTGTGTTTTATTTGTGCTGATAAATATATTTGTATTCTCTCTCTCTCTATATATATATATATATGTGTGTGTGTGTGTGTTTGTGTACACACACACACACACACACACACACACACATGCACATGTTGTATTTGTGCTGATAAATAAATAAAGGGAGACTAGTATAGATCTATTTCAAGCTATTTAGCTCTCATCAGCTAGCCATACCCTTACTGGGATTAGATTACAACACTTAAGTGGAAGCAGTGAGCTTCCTCCCATATTTGGGCATACCCAGTAATAGCAATAGCAATAGCAGTTAGACTTATATACTGCTTCATAGGGCTTTCAGCCCTCTCTAAGCAGTTTACAGTAAGGGTATGGCTAGCTGATGAGAGCTAAATAGCTTGAAATAGATCTATACTAGTCTTCCTTTATTTATTTATCAGCACAAATACAACACAAATGTAACAAAGGCAACAGTAAAAATATTGGGTTTCTGTCTGGATGGTCTCTTGTGACAAGCAGATGGACAGAGAGTGGAAGCAGTGAGCTTCCTCCCATATTTGGGCATACCAGGGGTTGTAACACTTAATACATACCTATCTCCCTGGCTCAGCTGATAACGGAGAAGGACCTGTGGCTTAGTGGTTAACACATCTGCCTAAAATGTAATACAGCACAGGTTCTAATCCCAGTAAGGTTATGGCTAGCTGATGAGAGCTAAATGACTTTGCTTGTCAGAAGTTTGCAAAAGTGATCACATGATTCCAGGACACTGCAACCATAATAAATACATGTCTGTTGCCAATTTGAATTTTGATCATGTGGCCATGGGGGATGCTGAAACATTTGTAAGTGTGAAAACCAGTCATAAGTGACTTTTTCAGTGCTATTGTAACTTTGAATAATCGCTAAATTAATGGTTGTAAGTCAAAGATTACCTGTACTGCTGTTTTACCTTTTCAGCATTCTGCTTTGGGACTTGATAAAATCCTGGCTTAATTAAAGCAGAAGATTTGGGATATCCAGATGACAGAGCTGAATTCTCCTATCCCTTGATTTCCTATCCAAACTGCTCCTTCTCCCTGGTTTGTTCTAGACATTTCTATAATACCTTACAGCAGAGGTGGGTTCCTACCACTTCGCACCTATTCGGTAGAACCAGTTCATCAAATCTACTGAACCAGTTAGAAGAGGTTCCACTAGTGGACCCGGAAAGCAGGGCACACCTACAGAAGAGGTTCCAACCTTTTTTGAAATCCACCACTAGTCCTTGGATATGATTATTCTATACTATTATGCTCATATTTATAAAACTCAGTGCCTCAGTGAAAGGTAAGGATGACTACTGCGTTTGTGGTGCAATCACAACATTGTGTGTGTTGAAGTTGTTTTAATGCAAACCAAAGATGCCTTTTAAAAAAGAAGTTTACATCATATTCTTATGCATACCAGTGCTGTGTGTGAGGTAATTTAAGGTGGTTCTGACAAGCATCTTCATATCCGGTCACATGGGCGGCAAGCCACTCCCATCTGGTCACATGGGTGACAAGCCTCTCCCACAAAGTAGACCACACCCGCAGACTAGGTTCAAACAATTTTTGAAACCCACCCCTGCCTTACAGGCTCCACACTGGGAATGGGGCAGTTATTCTCCCTTCAGCTATGGTTTTCATTTTTCGGTTTTGTGATATTTATTAGTACATGTTTTATATTTGCATTTGTTGTTTTTATTTCTGTGGTTTTTATTTGTTATTGTTGCATACCTTAATTAAGATTGGTGACAATATAAATTTGATTATAGATAGCTAAATAAATAAATACATGAAATTTACAGGTGTGGATTGGGTCACTATCAACTGAACATCACATATGAACGCTGAACTTGTTTCTGTTTATACTTTGAGGTAGAATCTGTCTAGTATGTGTTATTAAAATTACCACAGTACACAAAATAGTAATTAAATCTAATATTTTCCATTGTTAATGTGTAATTACTATTTTGACCAGAAACTAGTTCCCCTTCTCCTGGGTGACCATTCCTCAAAGATCTGCAAGGAGGTTACACAATTCTTATCAACAGCTATAGCTGTTAGAAAGTGTCAGGTTTCTCCATCATGCTATTCACTGTTAGCTGCTATTTGCTTTAGGATTTTCTTGCAATTTTAAAATGATCTTTTATAGTTATAGTTTGTATACTGGTCTTTTATTATGTTTGGTCTTGGACTATAAATAAATTTTGATTGATTGGTGCAAAGCCAGTTGGATGACTTTGGGCCAATCTCTCTCTCTGAGACCTAAGAAGAAGGCTATTGCAAATTACTTCTGAAAACGTTGCCAAGAAAATTGTCTGAATTGGACTGTGGAGTCACTAAGAATTAAGACTGACTTGATGTCACCAAAAAAAGGGGGTGTGGGAGAGAATTGCTGAATTGCTGTAGGAACATAGAGCAACATCTGGTAAGAAGATATTCATGCTAGCAGCAGACAAGAGATTAAAGAAAGTAGTTTATTATATATCTTGCACTGACCAATATTTTGGGACTGACATTTAATATAATGATAAGAATCTTAATCACAAAATAGTTGTGGCTTTTTAAAATAAGTGAAAATGTCAATTCATCTTGATTGTATAGCTGTCTTCTAATTTTTGTTAAAAACAATAAGATTGTAAAATACATTTCAAAATAATGGTTGTAGTTATAATCCTAGATTACGTCTCTAGAAGATTGTGTAGTGCAGTGGTTCCCAAACTTGGCAACTTTAAGACTTGTGGACTTCAACTCCCAGAAAGCTCTGCTAGCTGGAGAATTCTGGGAGTTGAAGTCCACAAGTCTTAAAGTTGCCAAGTTTGGGAACCACTGGTGTAGTGTATGGTTTTATGGTTCACTTTATAATAGCGTTTGAGATATCTATTTAATTTGGTTAGAAAAAAAATTACAAATAATTTGGCAAGCATCATTTTTTTTGTAAATAGAAAGTTTGAAACATATTTATTCTCCTGTCCTTTATTTCTTTTTAAATTTATTTTCTACGTGCTGCAATTTTCTGCACATTAATAAACAGGAAAAAGTCTTAATTACATTTGTTGCTGATGCTCTGTATTGATCTGTGTTTAAGTTTAATGTTTAAGCCTTTAATTTTTTTTATTCTGAAAACTGAAATTTTAATCCTGCAGATATTAATTTAGAGTGAATCGCTAGTTTACAGATCTCAGCTCATTGCACTCCGTAGTATCAAGTAATTACTTGTTTTTCTTTGTATCATAAATTACTCTACTAAGATCAATGCAAATATAATGGGAATAATGCAAACATGTTCAGTAGGGTTTCACTCATATGGTAGAAAAGAAATAGAACAATATTTTTTAACCAAATTGTCTACAGTATCTTCTGTATCCCTAAACTGATATCTAATTTTAGGATTTGTGGAAAATTCCTGAAACAGCATATAAAATACCACTATGGAATGGAAAATAAATTTGTAAAAATGGCCAGAAGACTTGTCACAAAAGGATGATTTCAGAACCTTCCACATGTGTTTACATGAAGAAAAGTAATATATTTATCTGTGGAAAAAAATCTCATAATGAAGGATTGTGATATATGTGTATGTTTCAACTCAATTTCAATTATTTCAAAGGATATTCTAAGCAAATTTCCTTAATGACTTTGCCTAATTATCCAAATCTGTACATTAAGTACACTAAATTCCAAGCTTATGTTTTCCTTTTCTAAACTGCATGAATACCCAGGCTTGTTGGTCCATGCAGGTTGACATTATAGCATTAGGAGTTTACATAGCTATGAAGAAAAGGATCAATGTGATAAATAACACTGCATTTGTTGGTCAATTTTATTAGTTATTAATTTCTTATTTTCCAATCCTAAGTAGTGTATGCTTTTTAAAATGTATTTGTAATTATGCATTAACTTTTCTGCTTTTTCTTCAAATGTAAATTTTCAGTACATAAACCCAAATAAGCAATATCTGTTATATAGGTTTGTAAGGACACATATTGTATATAATCCATGTATGAATTGTGAATATTTTTTTAAAAAAACATATACATAATATAGTAGCTGTAATTTTATTCACATATTGCTTTGAAAACAAAAGTAATCAAGTTAATATTTATAGTACATATGAACTGTAAGTTTATATCTACCACATGACTTAATAAAAATGTAAGAGTGGTATTATCTCAAGGATTCATTCCATTTCTATTTGATTGATTCTTCCTTCAGTACATGGTACCTTCATTTCTAATTTGAAGGTTTGTCATTTTCCTTACTGTTTGGTTTTCTACATGTTTGCCACAGAAATACATTATTTTGTTATTATAGAGATAGCCTTCTGTTTCATCTTGTTTAAATTTGCTGTTGCCTTCCTACCTACAGTTAATTCCTTGCTTGTCCAGCACATGATCTATCTTTATCTTTAATTGGTGCCAGTAATACAAAGCTATTTCCTATTTTCAACTGTAAAATCATTAAGTATGACATCATCTTTAGCTTCTTGATGTTTAATATTTCAAATGTTTTTTTCATTTTTAATCTAAATTAAGTCCTTAATTTCAACTAACAAAATAATGACATACACAGCTCATATTGTTAGAGGCTCTGCTTCTAATTTTATATCAGCTGTCATCTCTTCCAAATCTGTTCTTCTTATGGAGCTGTGGTTCAGATCCAGATATGGAAACAGCATACATTCTTTTCTTATTCATTTCATAATCACTCTGTTTTTATTAATTCAATTGTTGCAGACATTTATTATTCTTTTCAAAAATTTGTCAGAAACATAAGTATTCTGGCACATATACTATGATTAAAATATTTCATGTTTTGGCATAATCTTCAGAAGTTTGAACCTTAGTAAAACAAATATAAACTCCTTTCGCAATTCTATTTTCTATTATTCATATTATGGTAGCTTGTTATACAATTTTATTGTTCCTTGCCTTTACTGAAACCTCCCTGTTAGTATAGCATTTTTGTTTTTACACATTGATATATTCTTTTTTGCATTCTCTTGTTTGGGATACAAGTAGTACAAGTAGACCTTAATTTAAAACTAAATGTTTAGCGTCCATTGAAAGTTACAATGGACCAAGAAAAGTGATTGATCCTCATAGGTATGATGATCACAACATCTCCATGGTCATATGATCAACATTTGGGCACTTGACAACTGACATCTATTTACAATGGTTGTAGCATCCCAGGGTCATATGATCATCATTTGCAGTCTTCCCTTTTGGCTGGATTCATTTAACAACTGCATGATTCATTTAACTTCAGTGATTTGAATGAAAAAAAAAAGCTAATAAAAACAGGTGTGACTCATTTAATCATCTTGGTTAACATTAGAAATCCTGGGCCCAACTGTGGTTATATACTATGTACACATTGCTCAGTTGAGACATTAGCGTTTGATAAGATAATTTCAATCAGTTCAATTTACTCTAATCTCACTTTGAGATCCTGTACCTACTGAAAGAAGAGGTCTTAGGTAAACCCTGCTTCCAGTGGTCCCATCTGCTTATTGATTACAATAAACATTACAATTGCATTAAACAATGAGAAATGCTCTTAATGTGAAAAGTCAGAAAGAATATCTCTTTGTACAGTTTGTTATTTAAGGAATAGTACTACTGCTTTCTTTTCTTTTCATATTTTGTTCTTAACATAGCTGCAATACAGACACTACAAAGTAGAGCATGAACTAGGTGGTAATAATAGCTTTGCCTGACATTTTGAGAGTTAGACTCTATTGATCTAATTCTTTTAACCTGATTCTATTTTCTATTAATGTGATAATAGAAACCTGTATTTTCTCTGCTGTAACATAATTTTTCCAGAATTAACTTGTAGACCATTCTGCAGGAGTATTTTTTGTCTTAAATATTGAAAGACTGTTCATGTTTAAAAACTACAGTATAATCTTCGAACATGCATTTGTAAACTGAAATTCAATCATTTGTTCAATTGATTGAAGAAAAAATAATCTGCCACCTGCTAGGTTAGCCAAATTGTTCAAAAATATGTCTAGTAAATGTTGAAAATATAAGAAAAAATCTGGTACATGTTTTATCCAGTCTATCTGTGATGGAGTTGTGCTAAAGCAGAACAAAATTGGGCAAAAATACACACGTGGCTAGAAAGGATGTCAGGAAAACATATAGATCTTAAACTTGAACTTTTTTGATTAGGAATAGTACCAGAAAAAATTGATAAACAAAGTGTATATATAATATTGCATGTATTAATGGCAGCAATGATTGTATTTGTACAACATTTGAAAAATGAAGAAATACCACTAGTTGAAGATATAATTAAGAAGATATTGGATTATGCAGAAATGGACAGACTTATATGGAAGATTAAACAGAAAGAAGATACAGAATATTACCAAACATGGAATTTATTTTATCAATGGTTGGGAAAAAAAGGTAAAGATTAGGAATATAATTTGTATTGTTAAGCAAACAAAACATCCCAAACAACATGATGTTCATTAAGCACTAATTAAATGCAATACTAGAAAATTAATAAAATTTTATTTAAAAAATAATTTCACCCACTTTTAGTATCTTTATATTCTTGAATGTGTTTTATTTTGCTTATTCCTATCTCAGATCCCAACTTAAAGAGACTTCTTAAGTACTCCAACCAGTATTATGCCAACATAGCAATAAAGAAGATATATTAATGGTAGGGTGATGCTCTGATAAGGCAAATGGTATTAGTCAAAGTTCTAAAAGAAAATATATCTACGGGTTATTAAATATTTTCAATTAAATATTCATTTGTTGTGTTTGGGGGCATAGTTACTAATGTTATGAGAAAAGATGTTGTTTTTGTTTAGTTTATTTTGGACCTTATAACCTTTCTTATAAGTTTGGATTTGGATAAAGCTCATTAAAAATTAAATTGCTTATTATAACCTAACATCAATTTGCACTTTGATCAGAAGCACAGTAGTTTTCCTAAGTAGTTTAACCTATAAAATATTTCAGTAATGAGGAAAAATGAAGCAAGTTTAACAATTTAAATACCCAAAGTAAAGCTATAGAAATATATAGACATTAATTAATTTGTAACAACTTCTATGTGAATAGTCAGGCAATTTAAACTCTACTTAATTAATCTGCCTTTGTACATATAACTTTTCCCCATACATTTCTAAACTTGCTGATTAGTCCTGAACAATTACTTTAATCTGGTATTAGGCCTTTGAGGCACAGGGACACACACAGGTTCATGAACACTACCAGATATCTATGAAACTTGAGTTATCATTGCACAAACTATTGCCATACATTATTCCTGTATATTTCACTCATATATAGGTTACCATTTAATAAGGGTCAGCCATGCACATTGTGGAATGGTTAGTATTGGCAATAGGATTAGCAGTCACCGACTTGCTTTTGCTTTTTAATATACAGAAGCATAACACCTTAATAGAGTAATATATGAAGACATATGTATTTATTATCTGACAATTCAGTAGTATCCGTTGTTACAGTAGTTGCTACCCAAACCAGATCACAAAAAAGTTTCACTATCTGTACAGTAAGACAAGACAAAACATACATACAAATGGCTATTTGAACTTAAAAGCATGATATTTATTTCTTTAAGAATTCACACGGAATGGAATTCTATGCACATTTATTTCAGAAAGAATATTGTCAATTAAGAGCTGCTTTAGTGTAGTCAAGGCATTAAGTTAGAAACCTCTGGACACAAATTTAACTTATGCCAGTCACTTTCTCTTAGTCCTTAGAAAGATGCAATGGCAAACCACTTCTGAAAAATCTTGCCAAAAAACCTGTAGGAAGTTGTCCATGTAGTCTTTGGCAGAATAAATGGAAGAAAAATAAGTCAATTACAAATGGACTTACTTCTTAGTTACTTCACGCTCACTTATGAGTGGAAATTCTACTTCAAGTGCTCTAATGGTTGTTTGTCCTTCCAAGCTCTTTAACATATTGGTATATTTAACATTTGGTATTATTAAAAACATACATTTTGCTTGAATTTCTTTGGATATTTTACACAAGGAAAAGCCTCAGATTTTGTTTTAAAATGAAGATATTGGTATAATTTGGCAAAGGCTGGAGTTATAAGAATATTTGTGAACAAGTGAACAAAACACCATGAAGCAGAGGCGGGATTCAAATAATTTAACAACCGACTCTCTGCCCTAATGATTTCTTCCAACAACTAGTTCACCAAATTGCTCAGAAAGTTAACAACTGGTTCTCCCGAAGTAATGCGAACTGGCTGAATCCCACCACTGTGAAGATATTTGAAACTCTGTCTAGGCTCTATTTCAAAATGCATGAAACATATAAAACATAAAAATCTTATTTATGCACGAGAATAAATAACAATTGACAAGGGTAAACTAAGACAGATCTGTTTTGCGGATACTAAAATTACTCGTAAACATTCAACTGCTTTTGTGTTTAATAATCAATTTCATTTGTCAATCCATTGCTAAAAAAAATTCATGGAAACTTCTTTGACAGGGGGCGATTTCAGGAATTAATGATCCAGAGCATTAGACAATTTTGCAGAATATTTTTCTTAGTTTTTATTTATACATTATAGAACAGTCCAGAAGACTTATTTTAATAACAATGTGATTAAGATAATGTAGAATAATTAGTAACTTACTAATATTGGATGCACTGTAGCTTTTCTGCTCATACCATTCTAATCATCCACCTCTACTTTTCTTTTGACTCTTTTAACATGCTTCTGAGGAATTCTGCTTTGTTCATTGAATTTTTCCCATTACCTGCTATTCCATAGAACAGCTACATAAATATGCAAAATATTTATGATACATCCAACTTCTTGAAGAGAATCAATTTCTTAGGGAATGAGGATTTTTGGATTTTGTTTACATAGTATCAACAATTAAGTTTCGTTATAGCCTGAAGTACGTTTTAACTATTGTATTCATTTCTGCATATGTGTTAACTCAGAAAAAAAGTGTTGTTTAGCTTGATGGAGCTCATTCCAGAAAACAAAATAGAAATTTAGCCTAAAGCTGAAATTTTAGGTATACTTACTTAGTGGTAAGCCTCATCAAACCCAGGAAAGAAACATACATTATAGTATTCCACAGCTACTATTGAAAAATAGTTTAACAACTACTTTTCTTATTTTTAGGGTCCCACCTGGTAAGGTTTTGTTGTGCTACACATTCTCTTCATTTACAGAATTTTGTAAAGGTCAAGATCAAGGTAGTATTTTTCGTTTCTATTCTCCTGGCCTTTTTTATATAAAAAATGGGGGAAATACAGAAGGTTGAAATAACTGAATAATGTTCTATAACAAGCAGAATTAGAAGCCATTTATCTCGGAAAGGGATTCATTCCTTGAAGCTTCAGAATATATTTGTGCCAATAAGCCTTGGGCATACCCTCTAGAATTCCTGGAAAGGTTGCATATACCATTTTAAATTGACAGACAACATGGGAAATAATCATATCAAATGATTGTAATTTATTCTAACTATATTTTAATTTAATTTAAATCACAAGACATGTTGTGCTGACTCATTTTGTCCTTTAATTTTCAGAATCCTTCTACATAGCATGTCCAATTAAACTATGCACTATATCATTATGTACTGTATACATATTGAGAAAATAAAAAAATATATTCATTATAATTAAATATGCTTATTGATGTTATTTATATACCACTTACAAAATATACCAAAGAAAAAGAATATTTGTTAACATTAAAGAAAAAATATTTTTCCTATTGCAATGATATTCAGCCACAATTGTGTACATGGGTTTTCTTGCCTAGAAAATATAATATGCAGTCAGTCACCAACCATTCATATATTTACTGTCTTTTCTCTCTATTTATAATATAGCAATAGCAATAGCAGTTAGACTTATATACCGCTTCATAGGCTTTCAGCCCTCTCTAAGCAGTTTACAGAGTCAGCATATTGGCCCCACAATCTGGGTCCTCATTTTACCCACCTCGGAAGGATGGAAGGCTGAGTCAACCTTGAGCCGGTGAGATTTGAACCGCCGAACTGCAGCTTAGCAGTCACTGAAGTGGCTGCAGTACTGCACTCTAACCACTGCGCCACCTCGGCTCTATGAAGTGCAAAGCTATACTAAATGTACTCTACTTTTACATTTTTAATTTTAGTCTACACCAGTTTGTTCTTCAAAATATAATATAATAAAAATATAATAAAATTCTACAATTTCTTAACATACAAGACAACACAATATTGGTTAGGTAATATGCTGATCAACAATCAGAATGGGGAATCAGGCCACAATCCTGTATGTTCACAACAGCGAGTACCTTTTATCGTACAGGTACAAGTATTCAGAAACAAGATCTTACAATATAGGATTCCAGATATCCAGATATCAGATGTAGAAGACATTTAAAGTATGTACAGTAGTTATAAAGTGGTCATGTCTAAATGATACTTA
Organism: Thamnophis elegans; assembly: GCF_009769535.1. Taxonomy (NCBI): domain Eukaryota; kingdom Metazoa; phylum Chordata; class Lepidosauria; order Squamata; family Natricidae; genus Thamnophis; species Thamnophis elegans. Next base: position 51,046,425 of record NC_045549.1, read on the forward strand.
CAATGCTGAGGTAAGTTGCAGAACCTAGTTGACCTTAGATAACCCTGACCCGTCCCATAAAATTGGATCAGTTTAATAAAGCTGTTTATATTTTTCACAAAGCATGTCAGTGTGAGAAAAGCATATTTTCAAAACCTATATCTTGGAAATCTTCTGTGGACCACTATTCTTATGGATAGTGTGCACATAACAGTCATTGATGTTGTAATGGATAGCAGATAGCCCGACAGACTTCAGAAACTCCTAGTACTGCACATAATGATGTCATCTAATAATTTCTGTAGAAATTTATGAATTGTCTGTGATAATATGGGTTGAGAATTAGTAATTGTCCCAAAGTCAGCCAATGTTGCCCTTTCCCTTGCTCTGGTCAAGAAACGTAATTGCTTACTTTCCATTCAAAATATTAAAAATGGAAAATAAAAGAACAAGGACAGGAATACAGTCCATCCTTTCTATGAATTTATAATTAACCAAAATAATTTGTAAAAATCCCTACATTTAAAAGTATGTTATTAATAAACAATTAAGTCCTCAAATAAGTAGCTATGATAGGTCATACAAGAGAGAGTTTCCCCTATGTAGAGAGGCCAGAAACCCCTTTAAAGAAAGAGAGAATATGATAAGAAGACATGTTGGGCAGGAATTGCATGACCAACAAGCAATCACAAAATGATGGCAGGAATATGTAGAACAACTTTATACAAACAAAACACAAGGCCAAGCTGTAAGAGGAGAACCTGACCTACCAGAAATGGAATCATATATCCTTGAGGAAGAAGTAGTCTGGGCATAACTGCATAAAGCCATAGCATAAGCACAAAGCCCCATGAGTTGATTGAATTCCTGCAGAGTTGCTGCCAACAAAAGCACTGATAGCACTTTCCTGAAGTGTGTGGAAGTCTGGTCAGTGAATGGAAAAGGTCAATATTTATGCCAATACCAAAGAAAGGTTAAAAAAAGACTGTTCCAATCACTGAACCATTGTCTTAGCACCACATGTTAGTAAAATTCTCTTGAAGATAACCACCAACAGAAAACTGCCTGATTTGAAAACTGTCAATGTTCTGACTAATGAAACCTAACCAAAGCACATATGGCCAAGACAATCCAATCTCTTAATACAAAACTTTATTGAGTACATCATCTTGGTACAGATGAGGGCAAAAGCAGATCTGGCTCCTTCCCACACAACCCTACATAATTAAAGTATAGATTATCCTGCCCTCTATTAGACCAGCTCTCATTGTTCAATTGAATCTCATTGTATTGTTATGAAAAAAAGTCTTTGACTTTGGCAAACACCTCCCGAAGTGTCCTTGGTTTTCATGGCTGTCTTCTTGATGTCTGGAGTCTACATTCTATCTTCCCTTTTTCCTCCCCCCCTGGCAATGGTCAGGGTGCAGTACTGCAGGCCACTTCAGCTGACTGTTATCTGCAGTTCAGCGGTTCAAATCTCACCAGCTCAAGGTTGACTCAGCCTTCCATCCTTCCGAGGTGGGTGAAATGAGGGCCCAGACTGTGGGGGCAATATGCTGACTCTGTAAACTGCTTAGAGAGGGCTGAAAGCCCTATGAAGCGGTATATAAGTCTAACTGCTATTGCTATTGCTATTGCTATTGGTTTATTAGCAAGTAGAGAAGCGATAATGGTCACAACAGCAAATGCACACTTCGAAACTTGACACAAGCAGGATTTCAAATAGGAAGAGGAACATGTGATCATATTACCAATTTATGTTGGATGATGGAAAAAATCAAAAGAACACTAAAAAAACCCTCTACCTGTGCTTCATTGATTACACAAAATTGTTCAACTGTGTTGATCATCATAAACTCTGGAACTGTCTCAAAGAACTGGGAATATCCATATTATATCCAGCTCTTTCAGTCATTATAGACTGATCATTATAGACACTGTAGGAATGTAATTTGGAGACACAATTTGCTTCAGAATTGGAAAAGGCACTCAGCAAAGTTGCATCTTATTATCTATCCTATCCTATCCTATCACCTATACCTATCTCCTATACTATTCAACATATACAGAAAGTTATGAGAAATGCACATTTGAAGGCATCTATGATTAAGATTAAATTCAGTGGTAGGAATAACTTCCTATATGCAGCTGATACAATATTGTTCATGGAAAGCAATAGGATCTGGAGTAGCTAATTCTGAGAGTCAAAGATGAAGGTGAAAAAATTCTTAACATCAAGAAAACAAAGGTAACAACAACTGCAAAGAACACACAGGTCAGAGTACAGATTGACAATGAGACCATTGAAACAATAAAGGAATTAATCTTCCTGGGCTCTAAAATTGACCAAATTGGTGATTGCAGATTTCAGGACTGAAATCAGAAAACAATAGCACTTGGAAGAAATAAAATGTCTAGCATGAATAACATCTGAAAGAGTAAAGACTCTTTGGATAAATTAGTATTGATGAATAAAAAGACTTACCAGATTGAGACAAATATTTATGTATCAATTTGAAAAATATGAACTGTATATTATTTCAGAATAACTATGTTATAAGCATAGAATGAAGTGAAAAAGATATCTCAAGATGGATTAATTTACAAATGTCACTATTGAGAAGAGTCCAAATAGCACAGAATGCTATTTCTCTTTCAAACAATGCCTATTTTTGAGTACAGATATACCATTGAGTACAGATATACCATTCAAACAATGGAGTGGATATCTAAATTTGTTTGGCAAGGTAAAAATATAACAAGATTATATATTTTTGGCGGAAGGAAAAGCAGAGGCGTCTGAGGTAACCGTAAGAAACTCTTTATTACAGGCAAGAACATCAACAGTTGGTATACCGGCACCTCTCCTCCGTCTGACAGCTTTTTATATAGAGCTGTCAGACGGACGAGCCAATAGCCACGCGTATGACTTGCAGGCGCGCCTGATTGGCTAAGGCGCGCCTGGCTGCTGCCGAGCTGTCATTCGTAAGTCCGAGGACTTATGAGGCTATTACACTCCTTCCCCCCCCAGCAATGCGCATGTGTCAGAAATGCCGCAGGCGTAGTCGCGTAAGTAGGCGGGGGGACGGCGGACATGCCCTGAACACCTCAGTTTTACCACAGGCGTCGACTGGTGAGGATGTCCCTGTAAGAGCTCCTCCCTGCGGGTGACGTCACAGGAGTGGCCTAGCTGGGAAGGCGGAACCCAAGGACGAGGTAGGCTGGTCGAAGGGGGCGTGGCCGAGGATGGCTGTGCATTTGGAACAGGCTGGTAGGCAGCCTGGGGCTGGGGAAGACTGGGCCGAAGGAGGCCTAACTGGTTGGGAATGGGCATTGCGGGCTCTCTGCCACCTCTTCCACTGGCCGAACAGCTTCCCGTCTACGGCCCAGCTCCTCCTGCCAAGAACCAACTGGCCAGACGCCAGCAGCCACACCCTGAAGACTGCTATGCCCTGACAGAGAATGTGCCTGCCACCCCTGTAGTGTCGATCAACCTGGCATCAGCGGGTACGCAGAAGATCACCATTAAAGTGACTATTGAGGGTTCCCCCTGCTTAATGGAGGTCGATTCTGGCTCCTCCCGCTCCCTCCTTTCCTGGGCTACCTTCACTTGTCTCCAAGTCCCAGCTTTCTCCATCGGAGGCTGTATTAAAGGACTACCAGGGGACTAATATTCCCACCCTGGGATGCTATGGTTAGTTATGGTTACTTATGTTTTTGTAACTCTTTATTTTTACTATTCTCTTTCTTGATTATTAGATCTTGTTAGTTTTTATCTTTCTATTTAAAATTTAAGAATTTTTTAAAAAGTGTCTAAATAAAAACTTTTATATACCCATGTTTCCCCAAAAATAAGACCCTCTCTTATTTTTTTCCACCAAAAAAAGGCACCAGGTCTTATTTTTGAAGGAGGGGTGACATCCACTGACTCACTTCACTTGCGTGCATCAGCCCCGGCTTCCTTTTCATTGTCAAAGGCTTTCAGGAACCTATTCGGCTTCAGATATTTGCAGGCAGGAGTCACACACCTTGGGCCATTTCTTCTGCAGCCAGCAAGGCTTTCCTGAAGGCCTTTGTAGCCAATAACAGAGCTCCGCATTGATCTGGAGCTCTGTTGTCAGCTAAAGAGGCCTTCAGTAAAACCTTGCTGGCTAAAGAAGAAATGGGCCAAGGTGTGCAAGGCCTGGCTACAACTATCCAAAGGTAGTAGGGCAGCTCCACCTCCCCTATCCTAGCTTAATTTTTACCCAAGTACCCTGAATGTGCAGATATTAATTAGGACTTATTTTGGGGATATGGCTTATATTGGGTGCACATGTAAAAAATCAGGCTAGGACTTACTTTCTGAGTAGGTCATATTTTCAGGAAAACATGGTAGAAGTCTTGATTTGGTCTTGATTTCTTTATATCTAACCATATTTAAGTTGTTTGCAAAGTTAAAATCACTGCAGCAATTAATATGCAATTAATTCTCTGTTAAGCTGATAGAGATAAAAGCTTTATATCACTGTCCGTTTTTGTGGGGGAAAGGATTCTTTCAAGTAACTGTGTAGACATTGTAGAGTTTGGTTTCTTTTCCAATATTCTCAGACGTTATACATTTATTAACATTTTTAAGATTGCTACAGCTATTGTCTGACTGTCTACTTAATCATTTCATTTAATTACTTGCTCCATAACTTTCATATCATGTCAAGCATATCTCCTTTCCAATACTTGTGCCACTGCTTGAGAAGCAGATCCAAGATTTTACACCATTTTGTACTATTTTCCTGTTCTTTTTTAAATGGAAAAAGAAGACATAAATACGTTAGTAAAGTCTCCTAGCCTCTACACTAGGATAAAATAGTTCCTAGAGAATGGCCATGTGGTACAATGTAAGAAGAATAAAATTTATTTTGAAAAAGTGACATTCAAAGACGAAAATAAAATACTGTGTGGCCTTGGGTTGCAACATTTGCTTATTCAAAAAGAGGAAATTAATTATAAGTTTGAAAACAATTACCATATACATAATTCATATGAACTGGAAATAACATGGAAACAATTGAAATTGGCCATGAACACTTCCCACCTAGGTGTGAATAAGAATGTCAAGGATGCTCTTGATTGGTTATGTTCAAAAGTGCACATGACCTAAATAAGACTTTCAGTGAATGTCAACATCTAGTATCAACCAGCAATTATGGAAGACTTGCACTATGGGTTTTTCTTCCTGGATAGAAATATATTGTTTATACATTTTTATCCTTTTTACAATAATTGAACTCAAGATGTGATAAGAGAACTTGAAAAAATCTTTATTCTTTTACAAGTCATAATTAGTGTACATTTTGAAGCATCCTTTCATTTCCCTCCATTCTTTCCCTTTGTACTTCTTCAATCAGGAAAACACTGAATATGTATTTAAAATGCATAGTTTCTTCTTTATTTTGGGCACTTCTTTCAATTTCTTATTGTCTCTTGCAGTAAGCAGTGAGAATTTTAATACTGTGCAATGGAAAACAGTCTGAGTCTCTGTTTTTTGGTCTGTGCTATGTTATGCAGAAGTGTGTTACTATGGTAATATCTGAACAAAGAGAAAAGAAGACTTGAAAGTGTTTATTAAGATCCAACCCATATCAAAATTAAATGTTGATTCTTTTTCAGTGGTAATTAACCAGTTTCATGAATTTTGCATGGTCCTTTCCTACAGCACATAAAGACTTACAGTAGATTGCCCCTGAACAATTCAACAATTCAACTTGCCATTCACTGGAGTATAATAATTGGCTCCACTTTCAGCTATTAAGTTTTTCAATTTTCTCATTCTTTTCTTTTGTATTGTATCACAAATGTTTGATTACTATTAATCATACACATCATACTTATATGACGAGCAGCAACTAAATATGAGACCTATATTAATGAAGAGAATAACAAGATAAATGTGCAAGGAAGTAGGCAAATGTTTAAGCAGCTCTTAATAAGAATAGATCTAAAACTTGCTGATCCAATGTACTAATAAATACCTTTATTATGAATTACAAAATGTGTGTACCAAAAAAAGAAGGGATCAATAAATATTCCCTATTGTCCCAATTACATTTTCTTCTCTAGAAGTCATAGGGATATATTTGTTATATTATGATTTGGTGGCATTCAGAAAACCTTTAGAGAGAAATATTTTAAATTTGAAATGCTTGTGAGATTAAACTAAAGAAAGAATTTCCAAGACACAACTTTTATTTATGTTGGCTGGTGAATTTATTCAGCATCCAATGCTCATTTCCAATGGTGCCAGACGCCATTCCCTTAATAGAGGAAGAAATTATATCTGTATTTTTTCTTCATTTCAGGCCCAAAACATAATAGAGCATTAGCATAAAATAAAGTCTAGTGAAAAATCTATTTCTTTTCTTTTTCATAGAGAAAAGAAGGCTATTAATGCTACTCAGTTTTAATAGAAATACTATATTTAAAATACTGATTTACCTAACCCTTGTGATAGGATTTTAATTCATTGCTTTATTAAGGGGACATAATTTTGTTAACAAGTATAAGAATATTTCATTACTGCAATAAGATTGCTAATTACGATGAAGTTGGCATTTTCCTCTGTTTTGATATAACATGATCATTGCATATGATAGTTTCATATAGATCAGGTGCTGACATTAACATTTCTGCTGTTATAAACTCTGGGAAACATATGTACTTTGATGAACACTAGGCAGAAAACCAATTAATATTGCGGGGAAGGGGAAGGGGAAAGTAACTTTCTTAAAGGTTTCTTTTTTAAAATAAGGGCATTGCCTAAAATAAATAACTTCAATTAACTTTTACAAAATGACCTTATGTAGGAAATTTAACATGCAGAATTATAATTGCTTCTCTTTCAGGTAAGTAATCTTTCTTGGATATATTACATAACATAATTTTAAAAGGATGAGTTTATATACAAGAAGATTTTTTTCCATGTGGAAGGAGGAATACTCTTATTAATGGGGAATTAGGCCTGTAGCCGGACACTTAATACAGCTTCTTCTTTTATAGAAGTGTTCTATCAATCAGACTTATGCTTATAACATTACCTTGTCCAAATAATTATCTTTCCCAGTTAACATTCAGCAGATGAGAGTACCTATCAGAACCTCCCTGCATGTTGAAGCTAAATAGGGTCAGAAAATGATTAGCATTTGGATATAATTCTTTTAGGAAATATTCAAATACAGACTAGATTGGGAAGACATGTTAGAATATAGTAACAAGCCACTTTCATAGAGTGCCAAGAAAATGACCTGGGTGTGTTCATGAAGTCATCAGGAGTTCAAATTGACTCAACTGATGTTTTCTTTATCGTTAAATGGAAAATAATATTTCTTTTCTTTCTGAAATTATGGAAGCCTGATGTTTCTCACCTCAACTTATTGAGAAGAGACAGAGGTTAAAGCTTCATTTTCAACTTTTCCAATATATGTTTTCTACCCAATAGATAGGGACACTCCTAATTTAAAAATGCCCTGGTGACTTACAACCTTTTAACCAATATATCCATATATTTAAATATACAGTTAGCTTGTAGATGTATCCACAATCTTCTTTATCTGACAAATTCTAATGGAGATATTTTATTTTAATGTGTATTTCTAGCTTAATCAGGAGTGAAAAATTTGTATTGTCATGGTTTCTTTCACCTTAATGATTCATAACAAGTTTTGTGATTAATGATCCACCTATTTTTTTAAAAAAGTTCAGAATGCATATTTGATCCTGAAAATGGTTTCTTTATTTCTTCATCAAGGATTTAATATTTTAATTTATGAACCACTTTAACATTTATGAAATCAGCATTCCTTGGACCAGGCATTTAGTGTCTTGCATACTGTTGAAACTGATTGTAAACAAATGTGTTAATGTCAAGAAAAACAGCTTACAAAACTTGCAAAACTTACAACTTGTCAGAATTATAGTCAAAACTGCTAATGCAGGTGCAGTGCACAATATGTTGATTTTCAGTTGGAAAGGAAGATCTACAACCTGATAGTACTTTTGTTATTTGCCCTCTCCCCATGCCCCTGATAAGGCTTATCACAATTTAACAATCTAGCCCACAATTCTAGTCTTTGGTACTTAGGGACGTTCCACTTTTTCTCAGTTCAGAGGCCAGAAATCTTTCATTTCTACTTTCCAATTCTTTATAGGGAAATGCAGGTTCCTCTTTCTCATAAGGAAACAAAAGTGCATTCAGCCAAACATAATCCTTTTTCACATATTAAGCTAAAATATATGACAATATTTTTTAGTAACTGAATGTTCAGAGAAATGGAGCCATTTTATACATCAATATTTAATCTACATATTAGCAGGCAGTTTTCCTGCTTTGGGCTATAGTTACTTGGCAACCTAATTTCCACAACATTATATGTCAAAATGAGTACACCACAATTTAATTAATTTAGCTTTAAACAAGCTCACAAACAAGTAAGCTTTCCTGTTTATATAAAAACGTGAAGGACTTCACTTGGAAACCATATCTCTCAAGTTTCCACATTTCATATTGGAGATCTGAATAAAAAACAGCCTGGCTTGAATGGGTTGTACAAGTATCAAATGATCCAGACTCAAAATATCTAAACTGTTGTTACAGCTTTATTTATAGTCAAGTTAAAAAAAAAAGTATTGCTTCTTATAAGACTGCTGCCTAAATGTTTGAAGCCTAGTAAGAGACATGCAGATGTGTGCATGCCCCTTTCATTCTCCACCTTATGCTTTATACATATTCAGGCAAATGTCAGAGCAGGGCTTTAGTGTATGTAAATCTCTGTGGATTTGCTCACAACTGCCAACTAAGGACAGTTCACCCATTTCTAGTTGACATGGAACATTACTCAGTGAAATAATTCAGCACAGACTTCTATCCAGATCCTGACCTTTCCTATGATTTAATGGGGTAGTTAATAATAGCGACAGAGTAAATCTTGTTGCTTGTAATTATTTCAGAAAACAAACCACTGTTTTTAACTTAGTAGATCTTGTCAATATGGATACAATCACATACTCTTTGGTGGAAAGATATCACTAGGTAAGAATTTTCTCAGAGAAACCTAATTGGAAAGAAGTTAAATTAATGCACAAACTTACAGTTGTATATGTATTCTGCTTTTCAGTTACTTCCCCATCAAACCAGTACTTTTCTATCTAATGCATTTTAATATTGTTTAGTGCTGATATGTCACATTTTCCTATTCCTTTAGCAACTTCTACCTTGTAACCACTAGGGAGTTCTTGTACACACAAGATCCCTGTACATCTGTTGATTACATTACAGATCGAAATGAAAATCTAGTTCTTATAAACATTAGGCAGACTTGTGAATGGCAATACCTGGAGGACCTTGGGTATAGAAACTAATCAAATATCAATACAGAAGGGAAGAGTTGTTTTTATATATAACGTATAATATGCAGACTTGCTTCAAACTTGCTTCATTAAAAGAATCCTGAATTTCTTCAGTTACGATACATACTTTATAGCTACAAACATTATGGTTCATAGTTATGAAAAGAATAAGAGTACAAAGTGGAAAACTAATTTTTATCCAGAGTGACACAGTACATACCAGGAAAAAAATGATTTTAACATACAATACATTGAGTCCATTTTTGGTACAGAATAACTGCTATTCTGCTATACAAGGCAGGATAAATTGCTAATAGAATGTCTTGGATATAGTCAATGTTCAGATCTCAAATTGTAGCAAGGTAATTCAAATTTAGTTTCATTTCTCTAGGGCAAAGCAAACAGCATCAACTTAACTCTGATCCATCTCTGGATCTTAGCAGAAGTTGGGACATAATCTGTTTCTTTATAACAGTATATTTTGTAGGAAGTATTTTCATGTATATATTTTCTCCCTAGTGCTTTGGCATTCTATTCACTAGCTATTTAGGAAAGTGCTTGGCTTCTTTTATATTACGGCTTCCACTTATGAATTCTTATGTAGCAATTCTTTTGAACTACATTAGCTAGCTGATCTATTTTGTGCAACAATTAATCTCTTATTTTTTTTCCTCAATTCCTACAATCACTCCCTAATGTTTTAGCCTCAGTTCTTACAAACTTTTCATTCCTTTTTCTACAGATCCTATATATCCTTTTCATGAAGCAGTCTGAGTGGTCTCTGCACACCAGCATTAATTACCCACCAAGAGATCAATAGATGTAATAAATACTTTTCCAAACAAAAATGCAGACTTCGTTAAGACAGCTAAATGGTGATAACACTATCAAGTCAGCTGTGTACTGCTGACTGGTGACTCTGCAAGTAACTATGTTTTCATTTTCCCAAATCTTTCCATTTATATGCATGTTATTTTATTGTATCATAAAATTAAAGCTCAAATGAATTGGATAGGTAGCAGATGCAGGAAAACAAAAAGAAATTTGTTCAAGTTCTGAGCCCATGGGTGTTTTTGTTTTTTTAGTAGTACAATTTTAATGATCTTTAATTGTCTTTCAATGATTTGCTGGCCACTAGAGTGCCATCTGTTACTGATAAGGAGAAACAAAATCTCATTAATACACAATAAACAATAAATTACTATTTTGAACATCATGTCATTCATCTGTGGAATTCACTGCAATAGTTTATTGGGATTTTAATGTGTTTTCAGCAGCATAGCAATCAGGTGAATGCTGTGGAAATTTTCCATATTGGTAGTACAATATTTTTTTTCAACAAGGGATAAAACTCTGATGGAAGCAAAGACCAATAAAACCATCATGTTATGGCTGGGAATGTCTTAGCAAATTTCGGTGAAGAGAAACAAGAAAGCATTATTTCAAGAGAAAGCCAACAGGGTGACAGGAACAATCACTCTATCAGCCCAACTCACTTCACAGGATTGTTATTGTGAGGAAAGTTGAAGGAAAGAGTATTAGGTCTGTTCACTGCCTTGAATTATTTATAAAAATGCTAAAGCCAGGATAATTTTTTAAAAGGAAGACTAGAGAAAAGGCAAGTATCCAGGTTATGGATTGACATGGTTGACTAATGGGGCACATTGTTTACCTACTGATACTTTAGAGGTTTGGAATATTATATTTTATGTGTAAGATGGTGCTGCAATTCAAGTAATTAATTCCACTTGCTTCTTTAAGTTCATATGAATTATTAGAGTTGAGTTATAAAATTAATTTGATATTTAACAGAATAAGAGAATAATAAGAGTTAGAAAGAACCTTTGAGGTCCTCTAGCCCAGTGGGTCTCAACCTTCGTAATGCCATGATCCTTTAATACAGTTCTCATGTTGTGGTGACCCCCAACCATAAAATTATTTTATGTTTCCATATTTTTTTGAAAATATGTGTTTTCCGATGGTCTTAGGTGACCTCTGTGAAAGGGTTGTTCAACCCCCAAAGGTTGTCCCGACCCACTGCTCTAGTCCAATCCTCTGCTCAAGTAAAAGACCCTATACCATTCGAGTGGCAGTCCAGTCTCTTCTTTAAAAAACCCAGTTTAAGATATTTCAGTTTAAAGTATTCAGTTCATCACATCTATTCATAAAACAATATTTTTTCAAGCTATAAAATTGTTCTTTTGCTAAAAGCCTTCTTATTTGGCCTTACAGTTTGATTTCACTTTCTAATTCAATTTTGAAAATTGATTTGATATGGTAGTTGGATTGAAACAGTTTCAATCCAAATCTGAAGTGGCAAATGAGCAGTTCACAACATTCCCATTTGAAACTCCTAGACCATATCACACTAGCAATAACACAAATAGAGCCAAGGTGGCGCAGTGGTTAAATGCAGCACTGCAGGCTACTGCTAGATCAGCAGTTCAGCGGTTCAAATCTCACCGGCTCAGGGTTGACTCAGCCTTCCATCCTTCCGAGGTGGGTAAAATGAGGACCCAGATTGTTGGGGGCAATATGCTGACTCTCTGTAAACCGCTTAGAGAGGCTGAAAGCCCTATGAAGCGGTATATAAGTCTACTGCTATTGCTATAAAATATCAACACTATAACTTCAGGTCTTATTTCTTTTGTATGTAGAGGTTAAACAGATAATGGGAGCAGCCTATTGCCCCAGTCCAAAATAAATGGGGGGAAACCAATCCCTTAATATAATTGTGGCATCAAATGGCATTTCGTTGATTTCTAGAGATCATAACTCTCTCTCAGAGGACAAGGGAGGCTACCGTGATAAGAAAAGTCTTTTCTTTGTTGCCTAAAGCATATGGCTTTTCTATAGGGATTCCAGATTGTAATGTGGTGCAATATAGAGGTTTCCTAAACTCATGGCAAGGCTATTCCTTGTTAGATGGGAAGGATAGTTATGGTTTATGCTTTGAAAGTCCACTTGTAAGAAAAATGAGTTAAACAGAAATTGAATAAACCAAAAGCTTATAAAACTGTTTATTTTGCAAGCATCAGATCAAATCTTTTATGTTTACACACACTCAGGAACTTGTTAACATTAAATAATTGTGGAGATTTCCATTATTTGATATGCATATATTTGTTGTAAAGTTTATTAGCTTCTTGATAGCCATACCACAAGTTCTTGCTTTTCAACAGAGTTAGTGTAAGAAGCATTTTGTTTGTACAGGTTACATAGCAGTCCTGTCTGTCCCAGAATGGGCATCCACCTAATTTTTAAAAAACTTTGTTTCAATTAAATGAATTGCATGATAGATGTCAGAGTTTTCGATACAATGTGTGAGAAATAAGAATATATGATTTGATAGATTCTTAGATATCTGGGAAAAATTTGTTGTCTGAAACACACCGGAAGTACCATCAAGGCTATTTACACATGGGACATTCCACTCTTTAGATACACAGCTAGAATACTGGTCTGGAATCAATAGAACTACAACTGGACTGGAAGACCAGAAAAATAATGTAGTTATTAATCATGTAGACCATTCAGATATTTCAACCAAAAACCAGTTCATCTTCACCTTACTAATTTTTGATTATGTGGTAGACAGATTCTACTTACAAAGGATATAGGCAGGTGTGGTTTGTTGCAAACACATGAAACATTTTTAAAAGGGGGAGGAAGTATTGGAAGAATATCTGAAGGACATTGACAAAGATGCACTGAAGGGAGGAGGATCCAATGTCATGACACTACGGAGGTGCGGTCTTGATGCTCCGAGACCACAGCCAATACTTTTGCCGCTGGGTGGTCCAATCGGACCTAAACCATCCCGAAGAGATGGTGAAGAATACATCTTGCTGACCTCAGGGACATCGCAAAGTCCCCTATCGGTGCAAGAGAAGTTCTTTAAGATGGTGACAAAAAATCCAGCCAAGGCTGACAAAGTTGGGGCAGCTCCAAAATGGAAGGATACAGAAAGAGAAGCTGTTTCCAGCTGGTGAGGAACTTTTATTGTTTTAAAATTAATTTAAATTGGAGAACAGAAGAATCAAGTGGCGGAATTAAATTTGGAATGATTTGGGACAGTGGTTATCTTACTTTTTCAATGCTATCTTCATAGATGGAATTTATGCAAGCCTTTTAAAACAATGGATTAAGTTTTCTTCTTCTATTTTTTCTTTTATTATTCTCTGTAACTTATGGTCTAAAACTTTCCTCCTTCATTACTGTAGGTGTTTTTCTAACCCATTTAAAAATTGGACTCTTTTTTCTAACTTGAAATATAAAAATTATACAAAAGAAATAAGGAAATCTGAAACAATAACACAGCTACTCGGAGGCTGGGAGATTTGTGTATTGGAGTTTTTGTATTGGAAATGGAACACTTTTTTCTTCACTGATTGTTTTGGTTTGACACTACAAGGTCTCACTGCTTGATTATAGAGAGTGATAAGAAGGTAAGCATACAGATAGTATATCTTTAGTATATCTTTAACCAGAGAAAAGTGAAAACAAACGTTTTTGTGAATCTATGTTTAATTTTATTAACCTTCCAAGCTAGAGCACCTGTGTTTGTTAGCTGGAGAGAATGGCACAATTTCAAAAGCAAATGGAAATCTTAAGTTTGCAAAAGATACTTTCAGAAATACAGAAATTATAAAATACATATGAGAGGATAGAGAAGAAGCTGGAAGACTTAGAGCATATAACAGCAAAATATGATGAAGAAATTGAGGATATCTGTCAAATGGAAAATGTGGTGGTTAAAATTCAAAAAAATCAAAGTGGAAAATGAATATGATAATAATAATAATAATAATGATAATAATAATAATAACAACAACAACAAAATTAGATACAGTTAAATTTTGATTATTAGGGGGGAAAATGTTAAGATACATGATATAGTTAAATAAGACAAGAATAACAACGTATATATAGATATGGGTATAACATAAGGAAACTGGATGTAAACTTTAAATAGTGATTTGGAAGGAGGATTACAAACTTTGTTATTAAATATTATGGATTTTAGCTAGAATAGGACATAGGGATTTAGTGTTAGTGGAAGATTCTAGAAATAGTAATTGAAAGGCCAGTATGTAGTTATGTATTAAATTTTGGTATATTCTATGTTAAGGATGCTTAAACAATTATAGTAAAATGAAATGGAGATATGATGATGGTGACATGTATAAATATTTGAGTTAAAATATTTCAATTAATATGAATTATGTTTGTTGACTGTGGAAGAGATGCACAAAAGTCTTTTTGTAACCAATTGATACACTTGTAAAGAAGGATGTTGTATTTGTTTTAAATTAAAAATAAAAAAATATTTAAAAAAGAAGAAGATGCACTGAAGGTCGTATACCAAAAAGAAATGCAGTAGGGAGAGACCAAAATGGCCTATGAGAAATACCAAATGAAAGACGAAAAGAGACATGGCCAGAACATTAAAAGATAACTCACATTTGTGCTAGTCATTCCCCACTCTGGGCCAGAACATTGCAAACATGTACATACAAAGTATTTTTACAAGAATTGAATGAATTGAATTGCAATTATTTAGCTTGTATGCCGCCCTACTCTCGGAAGACTCAGGGCGGCTAACAAATAAGAAAATAAGGGGGGATACAAGAAATAAAAAACAACAATTTAAAGAAATTCACAACAGTCATAACTTAGGATGGGGCTGGCTAATTCAACAGCCCCAGGCCTGCCGGAACAGCTAAGTCTTGGTCGCTTTGCGGAAGGGTAGTAAGGGTCCGGATTTCAATGGGGAAATCGTTCCATAGGGCTGGAGCAGCTACAGAGAAGGCCCTCCCCCGGGGGGTCGCAGCCGACATTGGCCGGCAGATGGAATCCGGAGGAGGCCTAGTCTGTGCGATCTAATAGGTCTTTGGGAGGTGACTGGCAGGAGGCGGTTTCTGAGGTATTTTGGTATTTGGTATTTATTAGTATTTATAGGCCGCCCTTTTCCCTGAGGGACTCAGGGCGGCTTACATAAATGGGGAAGGAGGGTACAGACAATAGACACAAGACAGTACATAAAAGTAAAAATAGTAAACAACATTCATTCATCATTCGGGTGGGGACAGATTATCTTTATCCCCAGGCCTGATGGGCTAGCCAGGTCTTAAGGGCCTGTGTGGAAGGTCTGGACGGTGGTGAGGGTACGAATCTCCACGGGGAGATCGTTCCAAGGGTCGGAGCTGCTACTGAAAAGGCTCTCCTCCGTAAACAGGTCCAACACCATGTAGGGCTTTAAAAGTAAAGACTAGCACCTTGAAGCATGTCCAGAGACCAATGGGAAGCCATGTGCAGCTCGCGGAGGATAGGTGTAACGTGGGTGTACCTAGGTGCACCCACAATCGCTCGCGCGGCTGCATTCTGGACTAGCTGAAGTCTTCGAACACTCTTCAAGGGCAGCCCCATGTAGAGCACGTTACAGTAATCCAGTCTTGAGGTGACAAGGGTGTGAAGGGCCACAGATAGGGTCACAGATAGGGTCACAATTGGTGCACCAGGCGAACCTGGGCAAAGGCCCCCCTGGTCACAGCCGACAGATGATGTTCTAGAGTCAGCTGCAGATCTAGGAGGACTCCCAAATTGTGAGCCCTCTCTGAGGGGCGTATAATTTCACCCCCAGGATAAGAGATGGAATAGTTGGTCCATCCTTGGGAGGGAGCATCAATAGCCACTCAGTCTTGTCGGGATTGAGTGCAAGCTTGTTCATTCCCATCCAGATCCTGACAGCCTCCAGGCACTGACACATCACTTCTACCGCTTCATTGAGTTGGCACAGGGCAGACAGATACAATTGTGTATCGTCCGCATATTGATGATATTTAACCCCGTGCCGGCGTATGATCTCACCCTGCGGCTTCATGTAGATGTTAAATAGGAGGGGGGACAGGACCGAACCCTGTGGCACCCCGTAATTGAGGGGCCTAGGGGTCGATCTCTGCCCTCCGACCAACACCAACTGCGACCTGTCCGAGAGGTAGGAGGAGAACCACCGAAGAACGGTGCCTCCCACTCCTACCTCCCGCAACCGTCGCAGAAGGATACTATGGTCGATGGTATTGAAGGCCGCTGAGAGGTCAAGGAGCACTAGGTAGAGGAATGACCCCCTATCCCCTTGGCTCGCCAGAGATCATCGATCAGCGCAACCAAAGCAGTTTCCGTGCTGTAAGGCCTGAAACCAGACTGAAAGGAATCCAGATAATCGGTTTTTCATCCAAGGACCGCTGGAGTTGAAAGGCCACCACTTTCTCAACAACCCTTCTCTACAAAGGGGAGGTTGGAGACTGGACGATAGTTACTCAAAATGGCTGGATCCAGAGAAGGTATTCTTCAGGAGGGGTCTCACCACTGCATCCCTTTAGGAGGTGCGGGAAGGACCCTGCCAGAGAGAGGTGTTAACTATTGTCTGGATCCAGCCACGTGTCACCTCCCTGCTGGTCAAGACCAGCCAGGAGGGACATGGGTCCAGTCTACAGGTGGAGGCACTCACCGCTCCCATGGCCTTGTCTACTTCCTAATAAACAAGATTTATTATCTGGGCAATAGCTAAGAGTACAAAAGTTGAGGAAAGAAACAGAGCTAATTCTGTCATGGCTACCATATAGCAAAAATAGGAGGTATCCCACCTTCTTTACATGGACAAGCTGTATGGAAAAACATCACCATCATACATACGCCAAGATAATACAATGAAGTTTGTACAAATGTACCACAATCACTGTCAAGAGTGATTGTGGTACAATAGAGGGTCTCAAGATGACCTTTAGAATAACATCAAGTGTATGGAAAAATGGTTTCCTCTACTGTCAATTTCTCCTTGTTTACTTTTATATTCTGAGGCATGTCAAGACTTTGATTTCTTTGCCTTGGGTAGACCTTGCAGACTGTTTGTCTAAATTCTACCTCAATTTAACCATTTAAAGATAAAGGTATTTCAATTATACCTTCATTTGTATTATTTATTTTTTCACCAACCAAATTTCTTGATGTGTTTATATTTATTAAAAAAGTAACTGTAGAAAAAATAAGAGGTGCTAAATCTGAGATATTTATTTTTCTATGTCCCATATTTTTAAAATGCATATCTATTTATTCATCTATCTATTTGTTCATCGATTCACCCATCCTGATGAATCTTGCCACACATACCTTTCTATCTCATATGTTCCTTGAAACATTGTTGGGAAAAGTTTAATTTGATTTCCCACTTTGTGATGATTTTGCTGATACATGTTGGAATATGTATGCAAGTTTTCTCCCAAAATATCTTCATTATCTCAACAATACCCCTACAAAGTTTTTACCTTTAAAGCATTTTGAAGAAAAAAAATTATGGAGGAAGAAAGGAAACGTTTGAAGATGACGATGCAATTCAGTTTTAATATAGACTTCTACTACAAAAACAGTCTCCCATATTAAGTCCCAGAACTACAATAGTTTACTAGTCTATCTATAGTACCAGTGACGTGCAGTGAGGTTTATGGCTGGTGAGGCAGTCCTCTCCCCCGACATCCCCTGTATAAAGTGCTTTCTTTCACCCGCCTGAGCTCTGAGAGGAGGGCAAAAGAAAGCGCCAGCCCGCCAGCAGAGGGCAGGCAAAAGATCTGCCTCTGCTGGCGGGCTGCCACAGGACACAGAGAAAGAAAACTGATGGGCTGCCCTCCCTGCCTCTCCTACCGCTTTCCCTCTCTTCACTCAAACAACTCTCTCTCAAATTGAGAGAGAGTTTGTTTGAGTGAAAAAACAAACAACACACACACACACACACACACACACACACACACAAAGTTGCACCAGGAGGATTAGTTTTGAATTCCTCCCCCTCCCTCTGACCCATATAGCTTTTCCAGCTGTTTCACAGAGGATTTCAACTCTGCTCTTGCCTGCCATCATGAAAATGTAAAAGTAAAAGGAAAAAGGCAAGAGCTGCTGAGGTCAGGCTGGGCTAGCTGCTGCCAGAGTCCCAATGGGATTTTTCTACTTCACTGTTTAAAAAAGCTCTTAAAAAAGCGCCCTCTACAGGAGGAGGTGAGAGACCCGTGCTCATCTACATAAGGAGTTTTTCGACCTTTAACCCTTGCTTAACTCTGCTCGAGTGATCATAATTTCAGACTAGATGAGGCATGTGGTTCCCTACCTCCTTCTCTAGAGGGCACTTTTTTAGACACTTTTTTAAACAGTTAAGCATAAGCAGAGTCATCCACTGTGATTGGCCAACTAGCTCAGCCTTTTTCCTTCTACATTTTTTTTTCTTTTCATGATGACAGTGGTTGAAGCTCTGCCTCTCCTGCCTCCCTGCCTGCACATCACTGATAGTTACCTGTTGTGGCTCGTAGGAGCCTTTGGAGCTGCTATCAGACTCTGACACAGAAACCTCCTGTGAGGGTTCAGGATGCTCACAGGAGAGGAATAACAAGCAACGGTGGCTCGTTAAGGATCTCCTTAATTGGATTGGATTGGGATTTATTAGATTTTCTATGCTGCCCTTTTCCCCGAAGGGGATCAGAGCGGCTCACAACTCAAGTCAAGGGCGGGGGATACAAATAAGGACTAAAAAGACGAACAAGACAATACCATAATTTAAAGCACACAGCAACCATACCATTCGAGAGGGGGATAAAAGCCCAATTAGCCCCAGGCCTGTCGGAACAGCCAGGTTTTAAGGGCTTTGCGGAAGGCCTGGAGGGGTGTGAGGGTTTATTAATAAATAAAAATGACTGATGTGCCACGCCGAGGGGCAGAAGTCAACGTTCCATTCCTGTTTCTAGTCAAGGTTCAGAGGAATGAGGTTGGTGTTGTTATCTCTGGGGGAACCTCTAATGTTACAGAGTGTGGGCCATGACAGAGTAGGCTTCTTCCTTGGACCACACATTTAAGAGGATGGTTCTACAGTAGAGTACATCTAGTCTGATACCACAAGATGGTATTCTGTACAGTCTGAATATACAAGAGATGGCATTCTGAAATCCTCACTCTCCTCATGCCCCAACTGTCTGTCATATTTTACACTTAGATGAACTATTTTGAAATATCAAAGTGAAAGAGAAAGTACAAGAAAGGTTTTCACATAAAGGCAAAAGAATTATAGCTACATAAATATATGAACCTCAGCATGAATCTAGCAATTGGACATTCAGAATGAACCATTTAGGTTAGTCATCATAGTAAACAACACACTGTTACTCACCTGAGCAAATCAATTGCTCAGACAACTGAAGCAAGAACTAAAACTGAATGGAAGAAGTCCCTAAAAAAGATAAGTTTGACATGGCAGGTATTTCTGAACTAATTAATAAGCAGTTGAAGGAAATGTTGAAGTGAATGTCTGACATTGCTCAGGTCAGCCAAGCATATGATTCTATGCTTAAGAATTTAACATAAAATAAATTCAGGTAGTTATTTCAGATAATAAGATAAGTTTGGCAAATTTGCAAGATCACAGTAAACCTAAGGACCAGAAGTTTTAGAGAAATATCAAGAATTTTAATATAATTTGCTAAATGATGACAAAGTTTTAAAAAAAATTTCTAACATAAAAACTACAAAATAAAGATATTGATCATGCCCACAGAACAGGGGTAACAAACTCACGTTGTCATGGCATCATCACATGACATATCGTGATTTTTTTTGCCTTCGCTAAATCGGGTGTGGGCATGACCAGCATATGACACATCTGACCACGGGCTTCAAGTTTGACATCCCTGCCCATAGAATGTTTACTCTTAGGCTCACTGAGATACAAGGATTGAGAAACTTAATAATTAATTTATCAACACTTGCACATAAGAGAAATTATGCAAAAAGTGCCTGTAGTAGAATAAATAACTTTGAAAAATAAGTGATATTTTTACTCTTTCAGTGTTATGTCATATATTAATTTTTTCTTACCGTAATTCAGGCTATAGAATGTGAAAAGTTTTGATACTTTCTACTGAATATAGATCAGCTTTGGAAAATTCCACACACTTACTTTGTGAGAAATGTAGGTCAGAAAGCAAGTCTTAACAGATTATGGAAAATGCATAATTTTCATTTTGAGACAACAACATACTTTTGAAAGAAAGTGGGAATGCCTATAGCTAGCTTCTCAGAGCCTTGCAGGATGGAAAGATAAATCTGAAAAAAATACATCATAAAAATAGAGATTTTTTAAAATTAGTCCAACTGACTCAAATACTGGTATATTATTTCTGTGGTCATATATTGTTTGTTTTTAAGATACTTCAGTTAAGGTTATATGTTTATTGTAGGTATGTAACATAAATTTCTATATATGGCAAAGTGGCCAAACCCCAATTATCTATTGTATATACACTGCCATGAGATTTTGAATGAATTGGCTATTTTTGAACACCACTACTTTAGTTACTATACATTAGTTAATGAAAAATGAAGCATTTGTCAAGATATAATCAACAAATTATATCTTCACTTGTTACTATTTAGCTAAACACTTTTAACAAGTTGCTCAAACATTTCCTTAATTAAAGCAAATTAATTTATCTTTTAATAGATTCACAGAAATCCATTCTGACAGGGCCTACAAATTTTAACTTTACCTTTTCCAGATGAAGCCTATGTTTAGTGACTATCAGATATACATCTAAATCCTGAAATTAAATAGAACTTACTACAACTGTGTATGGATGAATGTATGACTGCAATTGTCATATTGTAGAAAGACAATAGACTAAAATATTGTGATATTATATCACATATCAATAGACATAAATCCATATTTTCAATTAACTACAGTTCACATTTCTGTTATTATTATATAAAAATGATTGTATCATATATATCTATGCAGAGCCTTCCTTACTTCTTCTTTCCTTCCCTCCTTCCCTTCTCTCCCAACTGTCACCTCAAAATAGTGTAAAACTTGCTGGTAGTTTCCCCCCCCCCCAGATTCTGCATTATCAAATAAATGCAGAAACCAGAAGAATTTCTGCATCATTATCATAGTTCATTCAAGTAGGTTATCTTGCTACAAATATATTTTGTAAGTAAATGTCTGAAACTGTAGAGAAAACTAATTACATTTGGTTTCCTTATAGCTGTTGGGATAAAGTAGTTAGATTTTTTTTATTAGGACCTAGGGACTATTCTGACACCTCTCCAATCTGCTATCTGCTATGCTGAAGAAAGGGAATTACATTTCTACTATAGTTCATAAAAATTTTAGTTCTCGTATAGCCTATATAACATTCTAGTTTGTTACATGTTTGTTATCATAAACCTTTAGCATAAACAAATCCATTAATGTGGTAGAAAAAGGAAGAAATTAAACTTTGATGGAATAAAAAAATTGTATTTAAAATTCTTTTTCAAACTAGAGGGGAAGCATTGTCTTTATAAAATATTGGTTGATTTGTCCTATAGTGAGTGTCATTGTTTTAAACACAGTCAAAACCTGTTCAAAAATATCTTCCAAGGAATCAAAAGACAGTTCTTTCAATTACTTGGGGGTGCTCCACTTGTGTGCATATTTTTATGGTACAGAAAACTGTATATTATGTCCTCGACTTGTGACCAGTCCTAGGTCTTTGACTTATGAGCGGCTGCAAGTCCTCGACATAACAACTGACAGCCGGCAACCAAGGGCTTCATGCCTATTGGCTTCCTTCCTTCCGGGGTTGTCCCAACTTCATCAGCCTGGGGGCTGCCTGTTCACCGCTGGTTGTGAAGCGCTTTCCTTGTGTTGATCAGAGACTTTGCGATGTCCCTGAGACCAGCAAGGCTTCGTCTTCCTGATCACCATCTATGCGGGACAGTTTAGGTCTCAATGGACCATCCAGCTGCAAAAGTATCAACGGACGGTCTCAGAGTATCGAGACGGTTCCACAGTTTTAGGGTGTGGGTTTGAAATTAAAACGCCAGCAAATGCTCCTTTGCTGTGCTACAGTGGAGTTCCCTGGGGTTCCTGGTGGATGCCCAGGGCATCCACCCCACCCCTCTAAACATTAAAGCTGTCAGAAACGCCCCCACTCCTACCTCCAAGGCAGAGCTGCAGGCATTCCCCTCGGCCTCTGGAATTTTTACATGCCATTTTTGCTGCACAAGGCATCACTAGCCAAGCCACTGCATCGGGTTGGGTCGGACACAATGGTGGCCTGGCACTGGGGTAGCCATGAAGCACATACATTCATGACTGTCAAAGCCATGCTTACATCAGCGGCTGTCCTAGTACAGTATAGTGCAGGTTGGCACTGATGTTGGCATGTGAAGCCCCTCCTTTTGGTAGATTGTCCTGACGCCACAGTCCTTCCCAATGGCTTGGAGGCCCCCATAGCTTTTTATTCCTGGACACTCTCTTCCGCTGAGAAGAACTACAGCCAGATTAACACAAGGAGGCTCTGGCTGTGGTGTCCGGGATTAAAAGTTCCATGATTATCTCTATGGATGGCATTTTACATTATTCACTGACCAAAAGTGTCTCCTTGGGCTTCTGGCCAATGACCATCCCACCACCACCATTGTCTCCCCAAGCATGTAGCTCTGGATGAAATTCCTCACAGTGTATTCCTATACACTGTAGTACCATTCGGGCAAACAGATGGGGCATACTGATGCTTTAAGCCGCTGCCCTCTCCCTGTCACTGGCCCTGACCCCGCCCCCCTCTTTTTTTGGTCCTGTCCATCACACCCTGCTCCTCTCATCCTTGGAGTGGCAACTCACTCATACCGTCTCCCAGGTTTTCACTTGGGTACAGAGGAGGTGGCCTTTGGGCAAAATGGCTGAGGAATTCTGCCTTTCAAGACCATCACAGGAGCTTTCCCTCCAAGGCAGGTGCTTGCTCTGGGAGACCAGGTGGTCATTCCCCCTCCTTATGCACCCAGTTCTTGAACCACCTCAATTTGGACCACCCTGGCATAGCTCGCATGAAGGCTTTGGTCCGCAGCTATGTCTGGTGGCCCAAGGATGGATTGTAGGCCATTGAAATCTGGGTTGGCCACTACTCCCCCTGCCAGGAGTCCAGGGTCCACATAGACTTTGCGGATCCCTTCCATGGCCAAGAATTACTAGTGGTCAAGGACGCCAACTCCCGTTGGGTCGAGCTCCTAGCTCATGGCATCCACCACCACTGAGGCAAGTATCCGGGGCTGGGCAGATTTTCACCACCCATGGGCTGCCACACATCCTAGTGTCCAACAACTGGCACCCAGTTTACTGCCTCAGCCTTCCAGGAATTTCTGGCCAGTTTAGGGATCCACCATACCCTCACTGCCCCCTATCACCCCCGCTTGTAATGGCCGAATGGAATATGCTGTCTGCTCGGCCAAAGAAGCCCTGGGGTGAATGGATCGAGGAAGCTGGCCAGACAAGGTGGCGGCTTACCTCCTTGGTCAGCACTCCAACTCATGCCCACTGACAAATAGAAGTCCTGTGGAGCTGCTTCCCCCAGTCAGGCCTTCCTATGAAGCTACTGCCTTCTGGCGGCCTGACCACAACCCTCCTCAATCCGCCACGATGGCACACCGAGACTTACCTAAAGAACCAAGCCAGCCTGCAGGGATGGGCTGAGGTGACAGCACCCAGAGCTCCATTCCTGTGGGGAGGAGCTACCACAGGGACAGCCTATCTCTCTGTCCACCAAGCTGCAACTGAAGCGTTCTGGGTGGGTCCCGGGTGACACCCCCGCCTATTTAGTGAGTACACTGTGCACCACCACCACGCATGCATCTTCCCGGGGGGGGGGGAGGAATGTTATGTCCTCAATTTGCAACCAGTACTAGGGTCCCTGATTTTACAACCAGCCACAAGTCCTCGACATACGACTGACAACCCGGAAACCATGGGCGTAGCACCTATTGGCTAAGGTGCACCGGGCTGAAGCAGGCTTTCTGCTGTTTCACTATTGGCTGTCCTGCTTGACAGCTCCTGTATAAATAGCTGTCAAGCAGGGCATGATGCTAAATTGTACATAGTTGCCTGTGCTTGTTTTATGTTAAATAAACGCTGTTCTTGTTACCTCAGTAATCTGTCACCCTCATCTGTCGGTCCAGACTTCTTCACTGTATGCTGATGTCAAATAAGCATTCAAGTGCTTATTTGAATCCCAGTCCATATAGTCATGTAGATAGTGAAAATATAATTATAATTAGCTTTATACAGAATATAATTGATATAATTATATTATATCCGTTAAAAATAATTTAATTTAGGGTAATTAAATTATATTGGCAATATGTACTTGGTATGATAAAATTATTATTAGTATACAGAACTACACTATTTAGAAAGGATTGGATTCCATTGGTTTCAACACATGGTATCAATCAGAATAAGAAGGCTTTTTTATATTTCTTAAATGAACATCTGAAGCTGACTTTTCTCATTACGATTTATTTTACCTTACTCTTCTTTGCTTGTTTTCAAGTACAAGAAGATTTTCATTGGCTTTGTGTGTATAAATTGCTACCTTCTCACTTATAAGGATGTAAAATAATAAATATGGTTGATAGACCATCCTTGATATGAATAAATGAGCTGATAGAGATATTAGGATAGGTTTTTGTCAAGTGCTGGATAAATATCTAGATATACAAAGAACATTTGTTTCCAGTGATATTAATATGACTGGATTTGTAAAGAGAAACTTAAGGTTTTGTCAAAAGAATGAACATATTGCAGAATTCCATTAAGTTCAGAACCTCATATTTCTCACTATATCTCTGTTTTTAAACTGATAGAAATGAAAGTTCTAAAAATGAAATGGTTTATATTCTACTGTGTTCTACAACTTAAGCCCTGGAAATGAGGAATTTTGTACCTTTGTGTCAGTATCTACATAATCAGAGCTGTCAATTGACCAAATAAAGAAATAATTCTGGGATATATATGTGATAACTAAAGACTTTTTAAGATTATTTTTGCATTTCTGCTTAGCACAAAACTTACCTTTAGTGAAAAAATGCCTGTTAATTAGTTAAAAACATCTGTACACTCAGTCTATTAATGAATGCTGAATATTGTCTACTAGATTTTCAAGGTAACTGTTTCTCTAATCTACAAAGTGTGACTTGGAAAACAAAAAAAAGTGTATATTTGTTTTAGTACTTCTAGAATATTACTGCAGTTATTTTTTAAGATTGTGTATAATGAATACAAGCAATTAAAATACTTCCAAATCCATATATTAAATGAATCTGCCTTTACAATTTTATAAGGAAAATGTGCATTAAAAGTTCACCTTTTGCCTGATTTATTATTAAAACGATCAAGCTTGTACATTGATACCCAGATGGTATTTAATGATTTTGTTATATGACACAAAGTAAAACCTAACTATTTATCTACCAGTATTAGGTGATGTGTAAGAGTCATTCTGTACTGAGTGGTAATTGTGCCAGATCTATAATGAAATAGGGGACTGCATTGAAAAGAAGGCTTTTTTGTATTTCCTATTTTTGGGTATCTTTGTTATCTCACCTCTCTATGAATTAAACCTTTGTCCTATTATTCTCATGACAGCAGGTAACTGCCAGGCTGCCTTATGCCAGCTCTCCTCAAATATAGAACATATTTTACCAACTATGAGATGTTTCTTGCAGTGAAATAATAAAAGGATTTTTGGGGAGGTGGGGGTTGGAGTTGGTTCACTCTTATTCTCTTCATGCTTCATGCACCAGTAGTAATTAACACACAGTTTGGAAAGACCAACATCAAAGCTAGGTAACTTTGAACCCCTTTTGTTCAAGGCTGTATACATAATACTGCTTCCTCTTTTCTTTTCTTCTCAATAAAAACACCGTGAAGTCAGTTGGGCTGTTTAGTAGGGTCATCTTTGGGACATTTATAATACCTTTTTTTATTTTTTGTGGCTGCAATAGAGGAAACTATGGAAGCAACCTGTATTCTTTGATTTGGAATCTTGTACTCACAAGATATGACAGCCAGCATATTTCTTGTGTATAAGAATATTCTTTTTGACTGGGGAAGTGTTTTTGTTTTTGTTTTGGCTTGATCATTACATTTGAACAAATCTTGAACAAACTAATTGGGGTGGGGTAGAACAAATTATGTAACAGTGAATTAAAGCTCATGAAACAATTTTGTATACAGTGTGTATATATTAACCTTATTCACAGACTTCTTCTTTTGCTATTTGCACTCTCCTATTTTGTCAACTGCATTTTAACCCTTTCACATATCAAAAATCCCAAAACCATATAAAAAATTGTGCTCTAAGCACAAAGAAATGTGATATCAATCAATAATCTATCAATCAATAATCAATCAATCAATCTGCTACTTTGAACTTAAGTACGATAACATTGAGTTCTTCGCCAACATAAAAATAATAGCTTTTCTTCAAACAATGCAGAACTATTGAATAATTGCCTACTTCACAGTTATGTAGTTATCTGATGTTCTTGTGCTCTTATGTACTACAAGCAATTGGGCAGGAATATCTATGTTAAGAATTAACATTGCCCTAAATAGAATAGGAAGCTTATCCTCCCTTTTTTTTCTTTTAACAACCAGTTCTCATGTTTGGGTTATTTGGTATATATATTATGTATAACAATTAAAAAATTAGAAATGTAATTTGTTAGTACCATAGACCGAAATAATTCTGAGTTTTGATTCTAATAGTTTCAGCTAAAAAAAATTGTAACACCCCCCCCCCCTTCTTTCCCATTTAAACAATAGACTTTATGGTCAAAACCCGAAAGACTTTATTAATACTCACATATATAAAATATTCATGTTAATTTTTTGGAACTTTAAAAAACTGCAAAAATAATTAGTTATTAGACCACACCACAAATTAACTATAAGGCTAAGATGAGATTTAGAATAGACACTTTTTGATGTTATCAAACAACTAAGCATAGGCAACTTACTTCAGTAGTTCTGGGATATTGTACTTCCTGCTTTGATGTTTTAAACTTGAAAAAGATATGTATTCATCAACCACTATCATTCTTTTTGATCTATGGAAATCACTGGTTATATCATGCAACATTCTATGTTTCTAAGAAGTAGAATATGCCATGGTTCCTATTTCTACCTGCTCTACTGCTCTCTCTATCCTAAAAGATATGACTATCTAGCATTCATTCCATTCATCTTCAGTTATGATTATAGAGTTGTTGAATGTAATAACAAAAGTTTTCCAGACAATATGAAGGTTAGTATAAGGAAGAAGGGAGACAGAGAGAACGAATCATATTTGCTGACTGGAAAGAAAAGTTTTAAACTTTGTCAGCACATCACTGTCTACTGCATGAAAAGAATGTTGCTAGTTTACACAATGCATGCTGTTTAAATCCCTTCAAGAGGCTGATTACACTTGAAGAGGTCCATAACCTCCAATGTTTTAATTGCTGAAAAATAGCTTATGTAGTTAATTATAAAAGCAGTGCAGATGCATATGTAGTGATAGCTATGAGAATGCAGCTGATTTGGATGTAATGAGTGCTTTTTCATCAGTTCAAGAATGACATTTCTAATTTTCACTCAAGAAGCCACCTCATGCCTTTTTAATATGGTGCTTTATAAAGAGAACTCTTTCACGTACAATGGATAAACCATATTTTATCATATAGGTATTGTATCCATTTCCTGTTCTCTAGTTCATTTGCTCCTATTTTCCTCCTATGCATTTTTGTTTATCATTTTTCATGAATAGATAAATTTGTCAAATTGGTTGATGATCTGTATCCTTTTCTTGATCAGAAAAATATACAATTATCCTTTCATAGAGCTTGGTACTTTCTAAGTATACCAAAATGATAGCAACTGGAACAGCAATCAGCAGCCATATTTGCCATAAATTTGGGAAACGTAGCTTCAGCAGGTTGAGAAAGATTGCTATCTATACAAATGCAATTCCATGTATGAAAATTGAATGAATTTTCATAATGGGGAAAAGATCAATTGAGTCTGTTATGAATCAGTGACCCACAGCACATTTTGATTTATACAGTTCATTATTGCTTTATTTCTTATAGTAGTTAGGACTTTAAATTTGTGTTTTCTGTTCATTATGGCTACACAGTTGAGGGCTGAATAGGGAGGACTTTATTTTGTAGAATAAATACAATTGAAACATTTGATGGAATCCTTGGTAACACATGGCCCTCTTTGCTCTGCTTATGACTGGCATTATAAAAAAGCTTTTGAGTTCTACAGAACTCATGACTGATTTGCATATAACAAATCAAATATTTAAGAAAGCATAGATGAGGCTGTTAGTTGAGTTAGATGAGGCTGGATACTTATTGTTTTTTTTGTGTGTGACAAAAATCCTTCTTTGCTTTAGCAGTTTAAGTTTTAATGGTTTGCAAGACTGATTACACTTATAACAAAATGCTTAATATTGCCTTTCAAATGCTTTAGAAGATGTTTACTAAAGTCCAATAGGCCTTATAAATCAGAAGCAAGCATAATTCAGTCATGCATATCCTTAGATATTATACATTATGGTATCCACTATCTATACTACATCGATTATTTTATTGACTAATATGTTGTATGTATTATTAGGCAATATTATGAGATTTCTACCACCAATAATATGTTTATCTAGTATTTGTTTGATTGTATTATACTTTTCTAAAAGCACAGAAAACAAAACGATTTAAAAATAATGAAATCTCTCTCTCCCCCCCCTCCCTCCCTCCCTCCCTCCCCCTCCCTCTCTCCCTCTCTCTCTCTCTCTCAGCATTTCTGAATGTTTGGCTGTTTCTTCTTTTTTTAAAAAAGGCACGGAATTTAGTCATGTGAACTGGCAAGCTAAGATAGGAAAGGTTTGATTGTTCCTTCAAGTAGCTTGTCCATATATCATTAGCTTTCTCTTCTGATCAATCAACTATCAGGATATCAGAGAGCAAGTTTTCAACTTAGCATCAGAACATTCCTCTTCGGTGATGCTTCTGCAGTTTGAATCAGGTATGATGAAGAAAGCATCATTTTAATCACAGTTCAGAGGCAACATTGGAGGACTTCTTTCTATGAAAGGTTCTGTAGTATTTTAAAGGGATTGAGGATCTGCCTTAGACTCGATAGGGGAACAACGTATCCAGGCAGAAAGCAACTTAGGTATATGGTAGATTTTATTTTATTTTTAATAACTCCACTTTATGATCATGGTATTTTTATTACTGCGAGCTACCTATAGTCCTAGGAAGAGGTATAATATAATTAAATACATTAGTAAAATTAATATTGTCAAAATAAAATAAAATTCATTAAAAGCTTGATGAATGAAATGATTTTTCTAAGAAAAATTGTTGGAGGGCAAATATGTATCCATGTGGAATGCATTCCATGGTTTTTCCACTCTATAAAGGAAAAGTCTCTGTCCTATGTACCTGACAGGCAACATTTCCACAGTAGGGGAGTCTTCAAAACAGCATTTTCTATGAAGCAGCTGAGCAGGTCTGAAGCAGAAGAATTAATCCTCAAAATAGTTAGCATTAAGCTGTTTAGAGATATAAAGATCAAAACCATCAGTCTGAATGATGATTGGTAACCAAGTGTGGAATACTCTCTATTCAAAATAGGCTTTACATCAATCCAAGTCTTCCTTAGACTTTAGAAGCAGAAACAGGAACATTCAGTGTGAGGTTGTTTTGGTTAGCTTCATTATATTCAGGATTGAACTATCATAAATTATGGTTTCTGGGTAGATATTTTAGAGCTACCAGGAATGTATTTGGATTATTAGCTTATTAAAAGGAGGAATAGAGCATGTAAGCACCTTTGTTTTAACTAGGACCAAAGATTTTATCTTCCATTTAAGTTCTCAGTTTGAACTTCAAAACCACTTACAAAACAGCTCCCATAAAGCCCTAAATTCTAGGGTAAAACCTTCATGAATTAGGAAAAAGGATTCCTACTATCTACTTGCCCCGAGTAAAGTGAAATGAAGTTCCCCACAGTAAAACAAATGTTCCGGACAGTTACTTATAGGAACAGCTACCTATAATAGAAAAGCAGGAAGGAAAAAAATGCTACTAACAAAAAATCAGGATAGGTTCTGGGTTATTTTTCTCTTAAAATAAGAGAAAATATATTATATTTTATTGCCAGCATTTATTTTAAATTAAAATCTATATCAATGAGATATATGTAGTTTGTTTGTATACACGTTTTCACACATATATTAGAAAGTGTGACTTGTAGAAAAACCTGCTAAGAAACAATGTCACTGTGTCAATTCCTACATCAGAAGAAATGGAACTGCCTGGGGTGTCTTTTTTCAATCTTCAGCCTAAGGCCATGCTGTTACTGTTACTGGGAAAATAAGTTAAAAGCTCGCCATTTAGTCAAGAAATTTGTGGGGAATAGAAAAAGATCACTAGGAATAATTTGTTGTTTTCAGAGTGTAAGGCAAAGTAAAAAAAACAAAAAAACTATTTTTTAAGTGACAGAAAAATGACCAGGAGAGTTATGTTCCATTTTGTGGTTTTAAGGCAGCATTTTCATTGTGACAAGATAAGATCAAAAGACATGTTCTGTCTGAACATGTTTTGGAGGGCATTGTGAAATCTATTCCAACAGTATTTGCTTAATAGTTCAACTTAGCCAAACATTTTTAGAGTCCTATTTAAGATTATATGTTTGTAATTAGAACAAAATGTGATGGAAAATAAATCCCACTATATATATAGATCAGTTTGAGTTCATAACACTAGCACATATTATCCATGGTTAAATTGTAACTATGACTACGGAAAGGAATTTTTCAACATTTTCAGTCTTATTAAAGATCTTATTAAAGAATGAAATATCATATAAAGCAAATATTCTGGAACATAACTTTTTCCATTTTTTGTCTCTTCAATGTCTTGGACTTTTAATTGTACAATCTCCACTAAATCCATATAGAGGCATCAAATCAGGGAAGGCTATTATAGCTTATAGTGCAATAGTATGAAAGTATTTACTTTAGGCAGAAACATGTAGGCACACATATATAAACAGAGAGCTTGTTAGTATTATAGTTGTATTATACATAAGAATATAATATAAGATGATAATTATTATACATATTGGTATATTTGTATTATACATATTGATATATTTATTATAGCAACAGGTGAAGCTAGGCAAAATCACATCAGATACCTGTACAATTAGGGAGGAGCCCCCCAGGGCTCTGTGCTTTCTCCACTTCTATCTATTCACTAATGACTGCATCTCAAAAGATCATCTGTTAAAGCAATGAAGTTTGCAGATGAAACAACAGTGATTGGTCTCATTCGAGATAACAACAAATCTGCTTATAGACAGGAGTTGAAAAGTAGCCTTGTGGTGCAACTGGAACTGTTGAATACTAGCGCGGGAAATACAAGCGCGCGAACAAGGACTCTTCCTGATTGGCTCCCGGGCAGAGCCGGCTCAATCCTCGCCCTGATTGGTCGAGCTACAAAGGACTCCTCCTGATTGGTTCCCGGGCAGAGCCGGTCCAATCCTCGCCCTGATTGGTCGAGCTACAAAGGACTCGTCCTGATTGGTTCCCGGGCAGAGCCGGTCCATCCTCGCCCTGATTGGTCGAGCTACTCGACCCCCATTGGTCCCTCGCTCAAACCTGGGGGTATAAAGTAGGGCGCGAAATACGCCTCGTTAAAATCGTTTCCACTATGAGCTGAATAAAAGTCACTTTTCTCATACTTCTTGTCGCGTCCTTCCCTTCGCTCCAAGATGTAAAACTGGCGACGAGGATGGGATCCCGATTCCGCGACCACGAAGAAAGAAACAGCCAGCTGCCACCGCGTCTGAACCAGCCAGAACGCTATCGTCAGACGAGAACTCCGGCAGCGAACGCGAATTTTTCTCGTCCTGCCTCTTCCCCTCTCCGGCCCCACACCACGTTGGCGTCATCGCTTCCTCCTTTCGCCGCCATTCGGCGGAGCCACGGAGAATCATGGGACGGATTCATGGAGCGGTTCGAGTGTTACCTGATCGCTTCGAAAAACCAGGCTCAGACCGATGAGGAGAAATGCAGCTTCTTCCTGTCCTGCTGTGAGCCGTCCATGTTCGCACTCTGCGAGAGCCCTGGCCGCCCCGAGCCAGCATACAAACTTGGGTGGCCGAGCTGATGTCCAGGCTGAGGAACCACTACGCTCCCTCACCCTCTTTATTTGCACGCCGTTTCGCTTTCCGCCGCCGAGTACAAAGGGCTAATGAATCCATTAGCCATTTTCTGGAGGCCTTGCGCACTGTGGCCGCCCAGTGCGATTTTGCAGACCTGGAGGAAAACCTTGCGGAGCAGTTTGTGCGGGGTCCGCGACGCACACTTACGCGGCCGATTGCTCCGGAATCACAAGATTACCCTGATGCAAGCCGTGGAAATAGCGAGCCGCCGAACTCTCCGAGCAATCCACGGCCGACATGGAACGCCTCCAGCTAAACCCCCCCACAAACCGTCGCGGGGCCGCTCGCCCAGACGAACCTCGTCGACGATCTCTCCCCTGCCGAAAACGAGGAGGAGAGGAGGAGGAAATCGTCGGCCAGATGAGGCTGCAGCCCAAACGGAGCCACCCCAGCAACCACCGCACCCGTTCAGCCGGCCTCAAACGCACCTTGCCGCGGATGCGGCGGCCGCCACAGCCGCACAGCCTGCCCGTACCGTTCTGCTGCCGTCTGCCGCCGTTGCCAAGGAGAAGGACACCTCTCCAGATATGCCGGGCTCCCCTGCCAGCCCCGTCGTTTATGCAGCCCAGCGACCAGCGCCCGGCACCACCACGCCGCCAGCAGCCACGTCCCGCGAGGCGCACTGAGGACTGCCACTCAACCTACCAGCCCCCCAGCGCCGACTGCGTGGTCTACCAGGCATCCCCCGTTCCCGCCGGCCACCGGAAAATAAGCACCGCCGTCCGTCTCGAAGGTCAGCTTTGCCAAATGGAGGTGGACTCCGGTTCATCCCGTTCTCTCCTATCTTGGGCTTTGTTCTCCCGCCTTTGCCCCGGGTCCCCCAGAGAAAGCTGCGCCCCGCCAGGGTCTCCCTCCTAGATTACCAGGGAAATGGGATTCCCACAGCTGGGTTATACCACATCCGGGTGGAATATGGAAATTTTAAAGGAAACTCCCAGTTTTAGTCGTAAGGAACAACCTGCCCGCCCTCCCTGGGGTTAGAATGGTTCTCCGCTTTGGGCCTCACCATAGAAGGGGTACACAGGGTAGTTTCCCTCCCCGTAGATAGCGTCCTAGACGAGTTCTCAGATGTGTTCGACGGAAATTGGGTTGTTACAAGGGTACCCCCATTTCCTCTGCCTCGATCCTCAGGTCGCCCCCGTTAGGCTAAAGGCACGCAGGGTCCCTTTCGCATTGAGAGCAAAGTAGATGCGGAACTCGATAAGTTAATTGAACAAGGGGTACTCGAGCCCGTAGATCACGCCCGCTGGAAACCCCCATAGTCCTCCGGTCAAACCCGACGGATCGGTGAGAATATGTGCCGACTACAAGTCGACCATCAATTTGGCCCTACAGGCAAACCCGTATCCGGTTCCCGTAGTACAGCACCTACTCCACTCCTTAGGACAGGGCCGCATTTTCGCTAAGCTCGATATGGCACAGGCCTACCAGCAGCTTCCCGTAGACGACGACGCGGGGCTACAGCCCAGCCATCGTCACCCACCGCGGGGCTTTCCGTTGCCGCCGCCTCCAATTCGGCGTTCGGTGGCCCGGGGATTTTTTCAGAGCCTCATGGAGCGTTTGCTCCACGGGCTCCCAGGCGTCGTTCCCTACTTCGACGACGTCCTGGTCGCAGCCCCCAACCACTCGGAACTCTTAAAAATACTGCGGGAGGTTCTCACACGTTTTAGGGAGGCAGGATTGAAACTAACGCGCAGCAATGCGAAATTGCCGTTCCTAAAGTAGAATTCTTAGGGTTCCTCATTGATGCCCAAGGCATCCACCCCACTCCTTCCAAAATTGCTGCCATCAAAAACGGCACCTACACCCACCTCTAGGGCGGGAATTGCAGGCGTTCCTGGGGCTTTTAAACTTCTACGCCCCCTTTATACCCATAGGGCGTCGCTAGCCGAGCCGCTACACCGAGCTGCTTGACCGGTCAGCGGCCTGGAAATGGTGGGTAGGCCGTGAAGCGCACGCGTTCGCGGCTATAAAGACATTTTGACCCTCCGTCGGCAGTCTAATCCAATATAGCGCGATAGGATGCCCCCTAGTTCTGACTTGCGACGCCTCTCCTTGGCTAGGGGCGGTCCTGAGCCATGTCCTCCCGAATGGCTCAGAGGCCCCCCATGAGCTTTCTATTCCCGGACACTCTCCTCCTACGGAGCTGAACTACAGCCACATAGTAAGAGCCCTGGCTGCAGTGTCCGGCATAAGCTTTTCATGACTACCTCTATGGTAGGAATTTCACCCTTATCACAGATCACAATGCGCTCTGGGGTTACTGGCAGGCGTACAAGCCAACCCCTCCATCTTGTCTCCCCGCATGACACTGCTGGACGGAGTTTTTTAACGGCGTATTCGTATACGCTGTTATACCGTCCGGGTAAGCAGCTAGGGCACGCAGACGCCCTGAGCCGTTGCCCTTTGCCAGAGAACGGACACAGCCCACGTGCCCGCTCTCTCTATTTTGTCCATCGCCGAATCCGACCTCCCCGTCTCTGCCGCGGACGTCGCAGCTTGCACAAGGCTGATCCCGTCCTATCTCAAGTAGCTTCATGGGTTTTGAGGGGGTGGCCCACGGAAAAGGTAGCGGAAGGATTCGACCATTAAAGCACGACAAGCCGAACTCGCCCTTCACAGGGGGTTGTCTTGTCTGGGGGATGGGTAGTGATCCCCACAGCCTTGCGGGCACGAATCCTGCCTGCACTTCACAAAACCACCCTGGCATAGCGCGAATAAAAGCCTTAGCCCCTGTAGCTATGTGTGTGGGCATTGCTAGATTCGGAAATTGCAGACTACGTAGGCCGTTGCAGGATCTGCCAAAACTCTAGGACCGAATCCCCCCACAGCCGCCCCTCGTGAGTGGGAAATCCCTAGAGGCCCATGGTCCCGTTTACACATCGACTTTGCCGGCCCTTCCACGGGCCGAAATTATGATAGTAGTCGATGCTTATTCCAAGTGGGTGGAGCTGGTAATCATGACCTCCACCACAGCAGAGAGTACAGTGAGGGCCCTTCGTAAGATGTTCGCACCCATGGGTTACCGGATGTGATAGTCTCAGATAACGGGCCCCAGTTTACCTCCACCAGTTCAGAGAATTCCTGGTCGAACAAGGAACAGACACGCAGCCACAGCCCCTTATCATCCAGCTAGTAACGGCCGGGCGGAGCGCGCAGTTCGCTCAGCCAGGAGCTTTGGGCCGCATGGGCCCGGGCGACGGGCAAGAGAGAGGTGGCGGCATACCTCTTGAGCCAGCACTCCATACCCTGCCCACCGACTAATAAAAGTCCCGCGGAGCTCTTGATGGTAGTAGAAGATTGCGAAACACCTCTAGACAGGCTCCATCCACTTTATGCAGGGGATTCTACCGAGCAACCTGGGGGCCCTCCCTTCCCATGCGTTTAAGTTAGGGGATCCTGTATGGGCCCGCTCTTTTTCCGGGGATCCACGGTGGGTTCCCGCAACCATCACAGCTCTGACCGGCCCCTGTTCCTTCAGGGTCGGCCTGGCCGACGGACACAATGGAGGCGACACGTGGACCAGTTAAGGCGTCGCCTTCCTGCGGAAAGAGACGGCCCCAGCTCCCCAGAAATCTGCTCTCAACAGGAGCCACCCCCATTGACTCCTTTCCCCACGGACCGTTTCCACCCGCGAACGGGGGTCAAGCCGTCGCGAACCTTCCGGGCAGGCGCACCCCAGCTGGCTACTCCTTTCCGCGGAGCCCTTCTCGAGACTCTGAACCTACACCCCAACCGACTGCACGGGCCCCTACCAGACACCCCGTTGGCCACAGAGACGCCACCCCAGCGGACGGACATCGGGCACGGGACCCGGAGCCAATGCCCTCTCGCGGGCCGCGCCGTCAGCTCAAGCCCCCACCACGGACACGCCTCCCCAGCGGTTCCCCCCCCGTCGACGACCGCCGGGAACCACGGAGATCGGGACGAGAACGCCACCGTCCCGCCTACCTACAAGACTATGTTGCCCCTCCTAAAGGAACTCTATGACTGGGGGGAGGGGTGTTGAATACTAGCGCGGAAATACAAGCGCGCGAACAAGGACTCTTCCTGATTGGCTCCCGGGCAGAGCCGGCTCAATCCTCGCCCTGATTGGTCGAGCTACAAAGGACTCCTCCTGATTGGTTCCCGGGCAGAGCCGGTCCAATCCTCGCCCTGATTGGTCGAGCTACAAAGGACTCGTCCTGATTGGTTCCCGGGCAGAGCGGTCCAATCCTCGCCCTGATTGGTCGAGCTACTCGACGCCCCATTGGTCCCTCGCTCAAACCTGGGGTATAAATTAGGGCGCGAAATACGCCTCGTTAAAATCGTTTCCACTATGATGAATAAAAGTCACTTTCCTCATACTTCTTGTCGCGTCCTTCCTTCGCTCCAAGATGTAAAAGGAACAATCTTGAACCAAACTGTAGAAATGTTGCAGAAACTCTTACAATACTAGACAACCAGTATCAACAGAGAGCTTCAGGTTTCTACATTCTATCATATCTCAAGACGTAAAATCAAAAACATCATCACAAATGTTAACATCAAAACATCATCAAAAAAGCACAACAAAGAATGTTCTTTTTGCACCAACTCAGAAAGCTCAACGAGGTCAAAGAGCTGCTGATTCAGTTTTACAGAGGAATATTGAGTCTGTCATCTGCACCTCTATATTGTCTGGTTTGGCTCTGCAACCAAACAAGACAGACACATGGATAATTGCAGAAAAAACAATTGGTACCAACCTGCCTTTCATTGAGTACCTGTATACTGCATGAGTCAAAAAGAGGCTGAAAAAAATATCTACAGATCTCCTCACATCTTGGACACAAATTGTTTCAACTTCTACCCTAAAAACTGCTATGAGGCCCCGCACACTAGAACAACTAGACACTAGGACAGTTTTTTCCTGAATGCCATCACTCTGCAAAACAACAAATCCCACAACACTGTCAAACTATTTACTAAGAATAATTACTATTCTCTTCTCATTATTCCTATTACCTATCTCTCCCCTTATGACTATAACCTTGTGGCTTGTATATTTATGGTTTATATTGTCTGTTTGTTTTCTAGTGATTTGATTGCTTGTTAGTAACCTATGACAATCACTAAGTGTTGTATCTTATGTGTTGTATCTTATGATTCTGATGAATGTATTTCTTTTCACCCATTTTTTTCCTTTTATGTGCACTGAAAGCATATGCACCAAAGACAAATTCCTTGAGTGTCGAATCACACATGGCCAATAAAGAATTCTATTCTATTCTATTCCATTCCATTCCATTCCATTCCATTCTCAGGGCTTTCCAAATCTGTTCTGAAAAGTTCACCAACAAATCTACGTCCTCTACTGCAACAACATCACTAGATACTTTTTACTTTACTTTTTTTTATTTACTTTTATTAAACATTTATAGGCCACCCTTTTCCCTGAAGGGACTCAGGGCGGCTTACAATAATAGGGGAGGGGAGTGCAGGACAAACACAAAAGAAAATGTGAGTAAAAATAATTAGCGGTAAAACACAACATTCACTCAACATTCGGGAGGGGTGAGAGTAAAGTCCTATCCCCAGGCCTGATGGGATAGCCAGATCTTGAGGGCTGTGCGGAAGGCCTGGACGGTGGTGAGGGTGCGGATCTCCACGGGAGATTGTTCCATAGCGTCGGGGCTGCAACTGAGAAGGCTCTCCTCCGCGTAGTCGCCAGTCGGCACTGACTGGCGGATGGAATTCGGAGGAGGCCTACTCTATGCGATCTGATGAGACGAAGGGAGGTAATTGGCAGAGGCGGTCTCTCAAATAGCCAGATCCACTACCATGGAGCGCTTTATGAATGGTAAGTAGGACCTTGAAGTGCACCCGGAGATCAACAGGTAGCCAGCGCAGCTCACGGAGGATCGGTGTTATGTGGGCGAACCGTGGTGCGCCCACAATCACTCGCGCGGCTGCATTCTGGACTAGCTGAAGTCGCCGGATGCTCTTCAAGGGCAGCCCATGTAGAGCACATTGCAGTATTCCAGCCTAGAGATCACAAGGGCTCGAGTGACTGTTGTGAGGGCCTCCCTTCAGGTAGGGCCGCAACTGGCGCACCAGGCGAACCTGGGCAAATGCCCCCCTGGTCACAGCTGACAAGTGATGGTCAAAACTCAGCTGTGGGTCCAGGAGGACTCCCAAGTTGCGGACCCTGTCTGAGGGTATAAATTTTGACCCCCCCAGCCTGAGTGATGGAACGTTGGCCAAATTGTTGGGAGAAAAACACAACAGCCACTCGGTCT
This sequence comes from Thamnophis elegans, assembly GCF_009769535.1. Lineage (NCBI taxonomy): Eukaryota > Metazoa > Chordata > Lepidosauria > Squamata > Natricidae > Thamnophis > Thamnophis elegans. The sequence continues at coordinate 51,085,179 of NC_045549.1, forward strand.
TGTCCGGGTTGAGTACCAGTTTGTTAGCTCTCATCCAGTCTTTAACAGCCTCAAGACCCGGTTCATCACGTCCACCGCTTCATTGAGTTGGCACGGGGCGGACAGATACAACTGTGTATCATCCGCATATTGATGGTATTTTATCCCGTGCCTCCGAATGATCTCGCCCAGCGGTTTCATGTATATGTTAAATAGTAGGGGGGATAAGACCGAACCCGGCAGCACCCCATAAGTTAGGGGCCTCAGGGACGATCTCTGCCCCCCCCCACCACCCGACTGCGACCTGTCCGAGAGGTAAGGAGAACCACTGCAGAACAGTGCCGCCCACCCCCACCTCCCGCAGTCGTCGCAGAAGGATACCATGTCGATGTGGTATTGAAAGCCGCTGAGAGGTCAAGGAGAACCAGGATGGACGCTGGCCTCCATCTCTGGCTCTCCAGAGATCATCGGTCAATGCGACCAAAGCGTTTCTGTGCTGTAACCGGGCCTGAAGCCGGACTGGAAGGGGTCAAGATAGTTAGCTTCCTCCAAGGTACCTGAAGCTGGAAGGCCCCACCTTCTCAACACCTTCCCCACGGAGGGGATGTTGGAGACTGGGGTAGTTATTAAGAACGCTGGATCCAAGGACGGTTTCTTCAGGAGGGTCTCACCACCGCCGCCTTGAGCGCGGCGGGGAAGTGCCCCTCGAGAGAGGCGGTAACAACCGCATGGATCCAGCCTCGTGTCCCTCACTACTGTTGGCAACTACCAGGAGGACACGGGTCCAGTATCAGGTGGAGGCACTCACAGCTCGCATAGCCTTGTCCACATCCCCAGAGGCAACATCCTGAAACTCAACCCAGAGATGGTCTGCCAAGTCATTCCCTTGTGTCTCGGCTGGATCTGCGGGGTGGAGTCCAGGTCCGACCGAACCGAGCAACTTTGTCCGCCAAGAACTGAACATCTCCTCAGCCTTACCCTGTAAGGGGTCCCCCGTCTCCCTCCTGTTTAGGAGGGAGCGGGTTATCCTAAACAGGGCGGCTGGGCGGGACTCGGCGGACGCTACCAAGGTGGCAATGTGTGTTCTTTTAGCTGTTCTTATGCTCGAATGTATTCCTTGGTGCATGCTGTCAAAAGTGCCCGGTTCGATTCGGACCTATCGGATCTCCACAATGCTCTAGGCGTCTCCTCCGGCACTTTATCTCCCGGAGCTCCTCGGTGAACCAAGGAGGCCTCCGGGAGCCGCTGACCCGGAGGGGCCGTAGTGGCGCAATCCGGTCCAGAGACTCTGATGCTGCCGAGTGCCAGCAGCAGCAAGAGTCTCCGCCGAACTGTGGGCGAGAGTATCAGGAATAACCCCAAGCTCCGTCTGGAACCTTACAGGGTCCATAAGTTGCCTGGGGCGGACACCTGGTCGGTTCCTCCTCCCTACGGTGGGGGTTTGGCCTCCGGAAGTCTAGCCTCAGTAGGCAGTGGTCTGACCACGACAGGGGTATGGTCTCATTACCCCTCAGACCAAGATCATAACTCCACTGCTCCGAGAGGAATACGAGGTCGAGTGTGTGACCCGCTGAGTGGGTTGGGCCTCGAATTACCTGGGTCAAGCCCATGGCTGTCATGGAAGCCATGAACTCCTGTGCTTCATCAGAGTGTTCACCGAGCGAAGGCAAATTGAAGTCCCCCAGAACCATAAGCCTAGGGAACTCAATTGCCAGCTCGGCTACTGACTCGAGGAGCGAGGGGAGGGCTGCTGCAACGCAGTTGGGAGGCAGGTACCAGATACAATACATAAAGCAGTCCAGGAAACTCTGATTTAACACAAACAAATATAGATGACCCAAAGCACATTTGATTATTGGAGAATATGTAAGAATAATTAAATTCTTAATTAATTTTAACGTAAAGATCAATTTATTCTAGGGTCAATTTATATTTTTGAGAAGTATTTCTATGTTTAACTTTTCACATCATTTTCAATAATTTGATATATTATTACATTCTAACACACCCGTATATGTCATCTGATATCACTATACATTGATATCAATTGCACACTATAACTATTTTCTATAATTCATACTTGCAAGTATAATTCTATACTGTTTTAAAAAGAAAAAACAAAGGATTCTAAAATACAACATTGAAACTTTTATGGATTTTGATTTACTTAATAGCATTTACTTATGTACACATTTATATAATCACATCTGCACAAAACATGACTCTGGATGGCATGCAACTGTGAATTAAAAATAAAAAAAACATAAATCAATACAATCATCATTAAAGGCTATTTAAAAACAAACCACATGAGAGAGATGATTTAGCTGTACTAAGGAGTCACTGCAGGACTTCTTTGGCTATCTGGGATCCTCAAACCTGATAGCATAGCCAGGTCTTAAATGATTTGCTAAACGTTTGAAAGGAATGACACTAGCTTGACTTCTGACGGTAGAAGATTCCATAATGCAGGTGCTGCAACAGAGAAGCCTGTCTCCTGGGACCCACTAAGTGTCATTTCCTAATACATGAGACTTAAACAGCTGTTTTCTGCCAAATCGTTGGGAAGAATAGTTATAGTCAAGGAGATGCAGTCCATAAATTTCTTAACAGTTTTTGTTAAAAATCTTGTAATCTACATGGGTCTAAAAGAAGTACCTAAAATTCCTAAAAGAGTAAGCTATCTTAGGAGAAGTCATTAGAAATTGATGAAATTAATATTGCCTACTTATGAATAATAGAGCCAGAATACATTTCTAATAAATCAATGGGTGTTTTTAAAATATAATATTAGTTTCCCCTCTTTTTAAACTTAAGAAGCTAACGTGACAAAAACGTTTATTGAGCACATCATGTTTATAAAGTGTAACTTAGTAACTCATATGTTAACCAATATAGAACCCATTCTGTTATTGTCAATTTTCATGTGAAATCCAAAGGCTCTCAACATGACTTTACAGCAATCGCTGGTGTCAACAATACATATGTTCTTCTTGGATATAGTCCTATTAGCATGAATCTATCAAGGATTTAAAATTATGAACTTGGCATATAAAGAATTGTCAACATAATTAGTATACGAATAAGAACAAATTTAACCCTGATTCGCAAAGTAAACTACAAATATATATTTTGTCAACATTTCATGCTGAAGGGAAAGGGTAATAAGATTTTCAAGGCAAAGGGGAAACAGAATATTACTTAACATGGGACTATCCTATAAATGGCTAGATAACAAGTGCAGAGATTAGAACTTAATAACGAAAGAAGATTAACAAATTAGAAATACAGATATATTGTACTGTATATACACTGAATATTGAATTGTACTGAATGTATATATGTAAACAATATTACTATTGGACTGTGTGTGACTATAGATTAAAATGTATAAAGTGTGTGTGTATGTGTGTGTGAACAGATGACAAGAATGTACAAGAGTAGCAAAGGGACCCAGCTCAGGATGATAAAGAAGAGAAGCAGAAATAGAATTGGCCATATGGGTTATGAGCCAACTACCAAACAATAAGACTCTATATGTTTACCTGCAAAATTAGTGAGACCTGTACTACCTATACTAGTTATTAAAGACCTGTGCCAGAAAATTTGGGAAACTAACATGTGGCCACAGGATTCAAAATACTCAGAGTTTCCACTGCCAAAAAAGGGTCACTTTAAAGATTGACCCAATAACCACACAATTGCTCTCATCCCTCACATCAGCAAGTTTCTGCTTAAATTATACAACAATGTGTAGCACCAACCACTGAAAGGAAATTAACAGATGTTGGTTTCCAAAGGGGTCATGGCACCTATGATGATAATGCAAATCTGCACTGGATCATGGAAAATCTCAAATATCAGAAGATCATTACATATGCTTCATCGATTACAAAAAGCCTTCAATTGTATTAATCATGAGAAACTATGAAAAGTCCTGCAAGACCTGGGGTATCAGTTTATCTGGTTAAGTTGGTGCAATCAGTGTACACAAGTTAGAAAGCCACCATGCAAACATCATATAGATACACCCATTGGTTTAAGATAGAGAAAGAATGTGTCAGAGTTTCATTTCTCTTCCTTTCTTATACAACATGTATGCCAAAATGATCACGAAGAAGCTCCAAAAAATTGGAATAAAGATTTTGTGGAAGAAACATCAACAATCTTCAATGCTGGTAATACAACTCTCCTCTCAGAAACCAAAGGCCTGAAACATCTGATCAAACAATCAAAGGAAAGTGAGAATTTTGATCTTTTTTTGAATACCAAAAAGACTCACCCCATGATCACTACAAGGAATAGAAACATTGATGGTGAACAGCTAGAATGTAGGAAAAATTCACTTTCTTATGATCAAATATAACACAAAGCAACTTGGAAATAAAACATTGGGTTGCACTGGGTCACACAGCAATGATGAAATAATCAAAAATGGAAAAAGCAAGGATATCAGCCTGGCAGTCAAATGTAGGTTAGTCTGTTCTATTCTGTTTCCCATAGCTACCTTTGTTTGTAAACCCTTAAAAAAGCTAGACAATAAGAAAATCAACTCATTTGAGCTATGGTGCTGGAGAAGGTTCCTGCATATTCCTTGGACAGCAAAGATGATTAATAAGAAAGAACTGCAGTGCATAACACTAGATATGTCACTAGATATGTCACTAAAAGGCAAAATCATGATACTGCCATGAACATGATGCTCTTTGGTCATTCAGGGGAGGAGAATTCATTGGAGAAAGCAATTATGTTTGGCAGAATCAGCAGTAAAAGGAAACCAGGCCCTCAAAGAACACAGTGGCTGGATACCATCAGATGACACCATCTAAGATACAGAAAAACTCAAAGAAAATGCAGGTTCAGAAAATATTGCCTATAGAATTGCAAAGCATTGGACATAACTGAATGAATAATGTCATCACAGGATTTTCAATCAATTTGATGTCCTTTTGGGGTGTTGTTTGATTTATGAACATGTATCTTTAATAAAGGAAACTTTAGGCATTACTATGTACATTTTCTTGAATTTTTTAAAAGGTGACTATTACATTAAATAATAAACACAATCTTGTAGCCTACAATACAAAATGATGTAGGTACAGGTTTTCAGCTTTGTTTTCTCACTTTGGGAAATATGACTATCTCCAAATAATAAAACTTTTTCAAGTATATGTACATGTTAAAATACATGTTACTGTACATAATACCCAATTTCAGAAATATATGCAGCATATCTAACAAGAAGATAATCTTGTTATCATTAATAAGCAAGGGAAAAGATCACTAATTCTCCAATTACTGTAAATTTCAACTCACAAGAAAATAGCAAACAAGAAACAGTTTGAAATGATATGGAATGCTATAGTTGTGCAGAGTAATAGAAACAAGAGATAATAAAACATACCAACAAATGCATTCAAAAGGATATAATACTTAAGGTAGCTTCTGACTAATAGCATCAACTGTTTCTTGGAGTTAACTTAAATTCTGTAGCAAAGTCCTTTATTTCTTTTCCCTGGATCTCCCTTAAGTCCTTGGGAGTAATTCTGCTGTTTATCACAGTTGTTATGTTTCTCCAGCTGATTTACAATGAGTTCTTGCTCCTTTTTCTAGGAGTTGTGGCTTTTAAAGGAATAACATTGTCTCAGAGGAAAAGAGTTGAACGGTGTAAATATTCAAACTCAGACACTGTCTGGCAAATGGATTGGCAGGTAGTCTGTGCTATTTAAATTATATATATATATAATGTATTTGTAACATGTAATTTTATCTCTGTGAATATAGTCACAAACTTGTTTCAGAAATTAACATTTTAAGACCATGGTTTTATTCAGAATTTAACAAATTTACATGTTAAGCATATATGAGTTCTAATAATTAGGATTATAAATTTTCAGTCTGGAATAATAAGTATTGATAGTTTGAAATTATTCATAAGTAGTCCTTGCTTTAGGACCACAATTGAGCCCAAAATTTCGTGTTGTTAATTTAGACAGCTGTTAAGTGAATCAGTGCAGTTGTTAATTTAGTAACAAAGTTGTTATGTGAATCAGGCTTTCCTTTGCTTGTGAGAGGCCACAATAGGATCCTGGGATACGGTAACCATCAAAAATACAGCCAGTTGCCCAGCATCTGCATTTTAATCACATGACCATGGTTGTTACAATGGTGGTAAGTGTGAAAAATGGTCCTAAGTCACATTTTTCAGTGCCATTGCTACTTTGAATGGTCATTAAATGAACTGTTGTAAGTCGAGGACTACCTGTATTATCTTGTAAAGCAGGGCCGTCAAACTCGCGGCCCATGGGCCAGATGTGTCATATACTGGCCATGCCCACGCCCTGCTTAGTGAAGGGGAAAAAAGTCCCAATATGTCATGTGGCACCATGACAATGTGAGTTTGACACCCTTGCTATAAAGTCTAAAAGAAAATTTCATGTGAAACTTCGGCACAAATCATTAGCTGTGAATGTTAAGATTATAAACTGAGTTAATCCTGCTCCATTCTGGTTTAATTTAAAACTGAAACAACATATTTTTCTTTATAGTTTTTTGTGGATAGTTTGGGTTGTGCAATACCCGCTTGGGTGGTTGTTGTGACTCAGCAGAAGTTTGCTGTGAGTTGAGTTAGAATGCAGGAATAACAATGCTGCTGGGGCTCATTAGTGTGGTCTTCTGGAGATAAAAGGACTGATGGTGTCATGCCCTGATTGCAGAAGTCAACGTTCATCGTTCATTCATGGTTCATGGTTCATCGGTCGTAGTTTGTTTGTGAGAGGCCTTGGAGAAGTGATTTGCTTTCCTTCTGTACACCTGGTTTGGCCGTAAGAGATCTTTGTTTTTGCATTCTGTTATCTTCTTGCCAGAGACTTTATTTATGTTTATTTTGGGCTCGCAGCCAGTCTGAGCCGAGGACTGATAAAGTTATTTCCTTTTAAGTCTGTCTGCCTGTCGTCTTTGAACGAGCGAAGGAGGGAGGGTCAGAACAGATTGACTTCTGCCAGACAAGCCTCCATTTGATTAATTATGGAGCAATTAATTGTTGAAAATAGGCAAATGGCTCAACAGATAGTGACATTGGTGGATCAAATTGCACAACTGCAGAGAGCTGCAACCCCCCCCCCAGCCAAGGAGGAAGTGCCCAGTAGCCATGCCAGATAAATATGATGGGAGTCTGGCCATGTTTGCCATGTTTCTGGGACAATGCCAGCTGTTCCTGAGTTTGAGAGCAGAGGACTTTCCCACTGACCGGACGAAGGTGGGATTCATTATCAATTTGCTGTCAGGCACAGCTGCCCGTTGGGCTACCCCCTTGTTAACTCAGCCGAGCCCTTTGTTGGATGACTTCCAGGGCTTTTGTCAGTACTTTAAATGTACTTTGAAGATCCTATCAAGGGGGAATAGATAGATAGAAGTCTGAAGTCACTGGCAGGGGAGTGGTTCATGCAGGCTATGTTAGTAATTCAGGCTGCGTAGCCAGGATTCCATGTGGAATGAACCAGCTCTAATGGACACGTTCCAAGATGGATTGTCTGAGGCCTTGCAGGATGAACTGGCGAGGGTGGACAGGCCACCGACACTTGATGCATTGGTCCATTTGTGCCTCCGGATAGACGCCTGCCTGCAGAGGCGAAGGCCTCACCATGCATTCCAAGAGACCACCAGCATGCCGGTTCAGCAAGGGACTGCAGTAGACTGGGAGGAGCCCATGGAATTGGGTGCTGTCAGACCTAGAGTGTCACATACTGAGATGGACAGATGACGTGCTGATGGATTGTGCTTCTTCTGTGGGGATCTTGGACACCTGGCAGGGAGTTGCCCCAAGAAGAACAGAAGGGTTGCGCGGACTGCAACCGTCCCTCAGCAACGCACTATCATGTTGGACAACCAGCACGTTTGTGTGGCCGTGATACCTCGTTCGCACAAGGTAGCGTGCATTTGGGGGATGTGGAATCCCAGGGCGGATGCCCTGTCTAGTACAGTAGAGAACTCTGACCCTGCAAACTCGCTTCCACCTCAGACTTTTCTACCCATTGCATCCTGCGCTGCCGTTTGTCATACCGTGAGCATGCAGTCTCTGATACAGGATGCGCAGCAGGGTGACGACTGGGGGAGCGATGAAAGGCAGAAGTAGGGCCGGCATCCCCATGGACTTTGGAAGGGGATCTTTTGAAGTATCGGGGCTGGCTCTATGTTCCTGCAGGGCACATCCTCGACGGGTGCTCTCGCAGGTTCATTGCACTTCTGCATCGAGACATTGGGGTTTTTTCCGGAGGTTGCACCTGGCCTTCCGTCAATTTTGGTGGCCCCATCTGAGAAATGACGTGCAGGGTGTGGAGTCATGTGCCCAGTACCAATGGGCCAGGTCTGCAAGGAGGGCTCCGCCAAGATTCCAGCCTTTGTCGACTCCGGTCCCCGCAGCACTGGACTTTGTTTCTAGATTCCTGGTGGGGTACCAGTGTCTTGGACTGTGTTCCGTGGAGGCCGTCACCAACGCTTCTGAGCCACACCCGATCATCGGAACTGGGGGAAGGGCCCTGCAGGAGGGGATTGTGTGGTGGCTCGCAGGAGTTGGTGGAGCTGCCGCCGGACTCTGATAGCGAGGGGTCATGTGGGTTGGCCTTGGGGGAGGTGGAGGACCCTGGACAGGGTGTGGGCTCAGCCAGAGCTGTTGGAGCGGCCGCCAGACTCCAACAGTACGGGGGCTGGTGGGTCAGCAATGGAGAGGGTGGACAACCCCGGACAGGGTGTCATGCCGTGAAGGGCGAAGGAGATGTGGTGGCCACCGGATACCTGGGGAGTCTTGGCTCAAGGAGATTGTTCCTGCAGGTACAAGCTGTTAGAGCGGCTGTCAGACTCTGACAGTAGGGGGCTGGTGGGTCGGCCATGGAGAGGGTGGAGGACCCTGGACAGAGTGTTAGGGCTCAGCCGAAGCTGTTAGAGCTGTCGTCAATCTCCGACAGTACGGGGGCTGGTGGGTCGGCCTTGCAGAGGGTGGAAGACCCCGGACGGGTGTCGATGCCGTGATGGGCGTAAGGAGATGTGGTGGCCACCTGATACCTGGGGAGTCTTGGCTCAAGGGGATTGTTCCTGCAGGTATCGGGGAATCATGACAGAGGCACCACAGGAAATGAGTGCGGGCCATGTTATGGACAACCCATTCCAACTGCATCCAGACCATCAGACCTGGGGAAAGGGCCCTGCAGTGGGGATAGTGTTGTGACTCAGCAGAGGTTTGCTGTGAGTTGAGTTGGGATGCAGAAATAACAATGCAGCTGGGGCTCGTGTGTGGTCTTCTGGAGATAAAAGGACTGATGGTGCCACGCCCTGATTGCAGAAGTCAACGTTCATGGTTCGTTCATGGTTCATGGTTCATGGGTCATGGTTTGTTTGTGAGAGGAACTTGGAGAAGTGATTTGCTTTCCTTCTGTACACCTGGTTTGGCCGTAAGAGATCTTTGTTTTTGCATTTTGTTATCTTCTTGCCAGAGATTTTATCTGGGTTGTGCTCAACCCAGAAAAGACCGAGTGGCTGTTGTGTTTCCCTCCCAAGATTTGGCTACTATTCCACCACTCAGCGGGGGTCAATTTTATACCCCTCAGAGAGGGTTCGCAACTTGGGATCCTCCTGTATCCACACTGTCATTTGACCACCACTTAAACGGCTGTTACCAGGGGGGCATTCGCCCAGTTCGCCGGTGCGCCAGTTGCGACCCTACCTGAATCGGAGGCTCTCACAACAGTCACTCGGCCCTTGTGACCTCTAGGCTGGAATACTGCAATGCTCTACATGGGGCTGCCCTTAGAGCCCCGGACGACTTCAGCTAGTGCAAATGCAGCCGCGCGAGTTGATTGCGGGGCACCCCAATTCACCCGCATTACACCTATCCTCCGCGAGCTGCGCTGGCTACCTGTTATCTCCGGTGCGCTTCAGGTGCTATTAATCACCCATAAAGCCCTACATGGCAGTGGATCTGATACTTGAGAGACCGCCTTCTGCCAATTACATCCCTGCCCGATAAGATCCTAGATTAGGCCTCCTCCGTATTCCATTGGCCAGCCAATGTCTCTGGCAACTACAAGGAGGAGGGCCTTCTCAGCAGTACCCCGACCCTTTGGAACGAGCTCCCCGTGGAGATTCGTACCCTCTCCACCGTCCAAGCCTTCCGCATAGCCTTGAGAACTGGCTCGCCCGTCAGGCCTGGGGATAGGTAGTTTACCCCTCCCGAATGAATGTATGTTGCTTGCTATTTTATTACATGTTTGTCCTAATGTCTGTATTCCCCCTTCCCAGTTTTTGTGTGAGCCGCCCTGAGTCCCCTCAGGGAAAAGGGCGGCCTACAATTCTAATAAATATTTATGTTTATTTTGGGCTCACAGCCAGTCTGAGCCGAGGACTGATAAGTTATTTCCTTTTAAGTCTGTCTGCCTGTCGTCTTTGAACGAGCGAAAGGGGGGTGTTTCAGAACAGGTAGTTATGCTTTAAATTATGATTCCTTTACTTTAAAGTTATTCTGTTACCTTGAATAGGATAGAGTATTTTTATTTCATCCGGACATTGAGAAAGAACATGTTGATGGTCTTCCATTCTCTAAGGTTTTTATAATATTAATCAATGGAAGACATTCTCAATAAGGATCTCCACTCTTTGGAATATGTTCTGAAGTGCATGAAAATACAAATGGCATCATGCTTCTTTGCATTTAGAAAATAAGTTAAAATCATGGTATTTAAGCATTATTTCGTCTCTCAGTAATTTCTTGTCATGTTGTTAGGATTAATTTGTATTAGAATAGATTATATTGTATTGTATTGCTTTGTGTTGTGTTGTGTTGTGTTATGTTATGTTACGTTACGTTACGTTACGTTACGTTACATTACATTATATTATATTATATTTATTATTTATTTTATTTTTTCATGTTTTACTTTGATAATTCCTGCTAGGTCTTTTAGGTCAGATTAAAAGTACTAATTGGAAATAATGTATTTCCTCTTGCTTGCAGTTTGAAAACACATGTTTTCAGGAGCAAAAACATTATGGTTCTGACACAGTTGCCTTATTTAGATATAAGCTTGAGCATCATGTTTTTATTTTCTTCTACTTATTATTTAGAAAGTAAATATTCATTCTTTAAATAAAAGTTGTAATTTCCCCAGAATTAAAAATTAAGTAAATTTTTAGCAGAATGAACATATTCCCTGTGAGTCAGTTCACCCCGTCATCTATGTTGCTCCCTACCTCTGTGGAAATGAAAAAGAACAGCACAAATTATGCTGTTGATAACAACAGGCATATATTTCACTGCAGTGTTCCACTTCAGTCTGTGCTAGAATAACAAGGAGGCTCAGAGCAAACTTGCTACTCTGTAATTGTTCTTACCTGCACCACTGACAGGTTGTTGTGCCAAAAGCATTTTTCAAAATGATCAAACATCTGAGAACTGGGAATGGAATCATATAAAAGAACTTGGCAGAGTCAGACCAAAGGTCCATCTAGTCAAGCATCTTCTTTCTTAGTCACGTGCTTTGGGGAAAGCTAGAAGCACAGCTTGAAAGCATTATCTCTGCCTTACTGTTGTTTTTATGAAACAGCTTCGCTGAACCTCAAGATTCCATTTAACCATAACCATTGATAGACCTCTGTGAATAGGCCCACGGAGAGTCTCCAAAGAAAGGAAAAGAAAAAGAAATACATCTCTTTCTGATGCAAGGTCTTTTCTAGCAATTTTCACATTTCTATTCAGAGTTTAGTACTATTGCCTGTAAATTGTTTGCCAAACCCAAAATCAAGCATTATAAATTTAAAATATGAGACTGTGAATGAGAGTATGAGATGTGATTTAGGACTCACAAGGCACTTTGTATTAGCATAACATTAGAAAACAGGCATTTCATGTTTAGAGATTTTTTTTCTTTTGAGAATGGTAGTTTTGAGCATAATTTGGATGAATATATCACTGCCATACTTCATTGGGTTATAGATTTAAAAAAACCACATAGAAATCTGAAAGAAAAAAAAGAATTTCCCAGTACAATTTCAACACCACGATTCCAGATCTGTCAAAATTGTAGGATTAGGATTAACAAGTTAATATTGGGTAATTTAAAGAAAATACAGCTTCAGATAGACATATTCCCTGCAAACAGTCAATCTGGCACCAATGGAGAAGAGTTAATGAGAAGTATAATTACCTAATATAAATGAGCTCAGTCGTGCTTGCATTCCAGTTTGAAAGTGCCACCTGTTTTCATTAGCATTTCTATACCTTGTATTTTAATTGCATCGTACACAAAATTGAGTGCACTTTTGTCTGCCTAAGTACATATTCATTCAAGGAGATCTTCTGTATTTGTTTCTTTCTCTTTAAGAAAAAGACACAACAATATCAACAAAGCTCGTGGCAAACAGGGAAAGAGTATTTCATTTACTACAAGAAACAGTGTGAACAGTGGTTATTGCCTAAGCACATAAATTATGCAGAAAGCAAGATTAAAAGTGATAATGTGTGGTCGTTTGGTTAATCAGCATAATTGACAGCTTAACAAATCTCACTTGTCAAATGACACTGGAGATCTTATTCTTCAAATTCTTTACATTTCATGGCATTTTAATTTTCCCTTCTGAAATTTCAGGAACAACAGTCTGCTTCCTGCATTGTAATAAAGTTCTGTTGGCAGTTCAGGTGAACACAGATCTCTCTGTTGTTCAAATCAGCATTTCTCATAAAAAAGCTAAAACAAATAAACAAAACTGCCATTGTTATTTAAAACCTGTGTACCCCATGGTCCTTAATACATATTCCAATCTTTGCATGCTAATGAAGAAACATTTTTCTGCAAAGACACCAAATGACTAACTTCTGTTTTTAAAATTGCCTATTAGTACTTTTGGCAAAATATGCAACCTAGTGAGAATATGTATAACTATCAGATTTCCATCTGAAGTATCTAAATGCTGGGTCTATTCATAAATAAAACTAAGCCAATTAATGACTTAATTAAGGATGGAAAGATAGACCTGCCTTATGTAATAGATCTTGAATTAATACCCACTTCTTCAGCAACAATTCATGAGAATACTGAATGAATGGTCCTTATGACCCATGAGCTGTGTAATTGCAGAATATTGCATGCATCTACATGGTTGTAATTGCAATCCAAGTGTTCAACAACTGGTTCTCATGACAGTTGCAGCATCCCATAGGCCTGTGTTCACCATTTGCAACCTTACCTGCTGATATCCCAACAAAAATCAATGGGGAAACCGGCAGAAAAGGCAGAAAAAAATTCTCTCATCATTTTTTTCTGATGAATCTCCCAGGAAACTCATATTCAACATCACATACCTGCCTGAAATACTCCTTTAGGAATACTTTAGGAATCACTAATGGTCACCAAAAGCTTTGTGTCAGACCTGCAAGCAATCTTTTCTTTTCGGCTTCAGGCCTGCTACACTTTCTATTACTCTACATTCATTTTATTATGGGAAAATGGGAAGGGGGATTATATGGAGTTGGTGATATGTAGCCATAACCAAATTCTTTCTAGAAAGCCAAGTTCATCCTTTCTCTCTGCACATAGCCAGAACTGGATGGGTGGAAGCTGCCAGCATGGCAGTGGAAGATTGGACCATGTGATGGACTTGCGGGTATGAGGGCAGGATCTTAAACTTTCAACTAGCTGGGAAAACCTGGAAGCTTTCAAATTCAGGGTTTTCTCAGATAGATCTCTTAATAAATTGGAACTTTGAAGAATCTTTTGCTTTGGACTCTGATTTACTTTGGGATATATTTGTAACCCTGACATTAACCTGAATCTCCTTTACTTCACCAGCTACACTGAACATTGGGGTGCTGTCCGGGGTCCTGAGCCCCAGCATTGACCTGAACCCAAACGATGCAAAGACTCAGGGAACATGGAAGAAAACAGGTTGAGGTATAATGGGGTTGGCCTAATCGAAGGGGAATCCCCTTCTAGAGGGGACTGATGGCGAGCCAGACCTGCAAGGCAGGGCACTTGGCTGAGACATGTGCAGCTGGTGCCCAGTGGTTCAGATCCCATCGAGGATGATCTGCCAAGGGAGTCACTGGATAAGCCAGAGGTCACAGTTGCTGGGGGGAGGAATTTCTGCCTGTCTGCCCTGGGTAAGTCGAACTTAACCGCTCTCCAGAAGTCGGCACACCCTAGAGAGATGGGAGATCTCCTGATCATGGCCAGTGGGATGGAAGTCAATTACACCAGATCACAACCTCCAAGTATGGTGCTACCAAGCAAAAGCTATGGTGCTGGTGGTCAGTTTCCCCAGGGTCTCTTCCCCGTGATCCCTTCCACCCTCAGGGGCCATACAACTCAGAGGGAATCTTGAGACTGGCAACAGCTGGATTGGCTTCCCTTGGGCCTCCATTCCTTGGCTGATGCCATCCCTGGGATTGAGGCAAGCCAGATCGAGCTGCAACGTCGGCTGCAGTTGCCTTGGCTTCCCTGGCGCTCTCATCCCCACCCACTGCCACAACCGCTGGACCCAATGCCATCCAGCGGTGGCTGCCAAGACTGATGCAGCCCGTCTGGAGCACCAAAATCAGCTGCAGTGGGTTCAGCTGCCCCCACTCCTTCATGTCTACATGGCTGCCACTGCAGGGCCTTACACCACTTGAAGGAAGCAACAGCACAGGCTGTGACAGGTGAAATTTGCTGGGAACTGCCCTCACTTATCCTCCACAACCTTCAATTCATAGAGCTCCCACACAGTGGCTGGAATAAAGTAATTTGGATAGTCATTGACTTACTTTCCAAGCAAGCTCACTTCATTGTTTGCTCAGGATTACCATCAGCCAAGAAGCTAGCAAAGATGTTTGTCAAAAACATTTACCATCTACACATTGTACCCAGGAGAATAATCATGGAGTTCAATTCACTGCCAAATTCTGGAGGGACTTCCTGAAGTCCATTGGGGCCATGCAAGGACTCAGCTCGGCTTTCTATTCAAGCAGCGGAACATGCAAATGCAATGGTGGAACAATACATCTATTGTTATGTGGATTATCAACAGGACAATTGGTCGGACTTGCTACCATTCGCTGAGGTGGCGTATAACAATGCTGTCCACAGCAGCACTGGATTACTCTCTTTCAAGTTACCAATGACATGGAATTTGTTCCCATCCTGAGCTACACAGAGAGCCCCCCTCTTCAATGTCTTTTACTGAATGGATGGTCACTCTTAAAAACGGGTGGGAGAATACCAAAAAGGCTCTGGCAGAAGCAGCAGAAGAATACAAGGAACAAGCTGACAAGTACCGCTTGCTTTAACCCCCCTTCCATGTGTGAGATATAGTTTTTCTATCAACCAAATATATATGGTTAAGGATGCTTAGCAAAACATTAGGGCCAAAGTTTTTAGGTCCCTTCACAATAATCAAAATAATTAACCCAGTAATGGTTCAACTCAGCCTGCCTAGAATTCTAGGGAAAATATACCTATATTTTCATTGTAACTTGCTGAAACCTGTGATTGGGTCAATTTAAGACTGCAAACCCAACCATCTCCTCCTCCTGTAGTAATACAGAAAATTGCTACAAAGTGAAAAAAAATTAGACTCTATATTGTATAGAAGTTGTTTGCAATATTTAGTGCATTGGAAGGGGTACTCTTGGTCTGAAGCTACCTGGGTAAAAAGTTGGAATGTGAAAGCTGACAAGTTAGTGAAATAATTCCATAATAAATTTCTTCATAAGCCAAGAGTACCCCTGGAGGGGAAAGAGGTGGATAGTTATGTTAATGTTAACTCCCTGCACTATTCTATTTAGAGGACACACTTTTCTTCTGAGGGTAGGCTGCCTGTCAGACCTGCAAGCCATCTTTTCTTTTGTATTTCAGTCCTGCCACACTTTCTATGTGCGGGTTTGGAATGGCGACCGGGCTTTTTCGCTCCACACTAACTTGGCGAAAAAGCACCGGGAAGCCTCCAAACGGACCGCAAAAACCGTTGGAAACAGTTCCTGGGAGAGCCCAAGAGCTGCGGAACCCATAGGACCTGCTGAAATCCGGAGGCTCGCATTTTCGTTACAGCGGCGGCCCGGGTTGTCCAGCTGTGAGGACGGCGGCGGCGGCGGTGCGCGGCGGCGATAGCGGCGCGCGGGCGTTCGGAGCCTCCCCTACCATCATTTTACCATCTCTTGATTTCTGGAAGCCCTTGGTGCTGCTGGTGAGCCCCCTGGCCATCTATCTGCTGGCCCCTGGTCCTGTTAGTCGTCCCAGAGCAGCGGAACAGCAGCTGCTGAAGTTGGAAGGAAAACGTGGAGGAACGCAGGGAGGAAATGGCGGCGCCAAACAGCTGACTCACAGCATTACATCTGTACATCCTCCTTTCTGGCCAGCCTGTTGACTTCGCTGGAGCTGAGTGATTGTGACTGTGACTGTGAGCCTTGGTGACTAGCGAGCTGAGAGGGGTTAATTTTCTAACTTAGTTCACTTTAAAGAAGGGGGCTGTCGGAGGCTGCATTGAATCTACGGATTGAATGGTTGTGTGTGCTACTGCCCTAGACGCCCCCCCCCCTCGGATTTACCTCTGCTTACTTTACTATCTGTTACCTACTTTATTATTCATCATCTGCTGTTTTATTGTATATCATCGTTGCAACCCCCTCCGGACTTTGCTCCCTGCTCATTTAACCATTAGGAGGAGTAGGATTGTGGCTTAACTGGCAGGGAGCGATAGAGGATGGCGGCTGCAGTGACGAGGACTGAGCCCCGAAAACACCAGCAATTTTCCCTCCATCTGCAAGAGCGGCACAAGTCAGCCTTGAACTCTGTCTCCTACATTGTGGCCCTTATCTATCTTTGGAAAAGAGACCTTTGAATATACAGCCCACTAACCTCCACCAGTGGGGTAAGACTACATGGTTGCCGTTCATGAACTTGGAGCTTTGTATTTAATCTTGCTTGTACACAGCCACCTTATATATTACGTACTTTTGACTTGGTGTAAGGACATTTCCCCAGGACATAAGAAGGGAGAGGAGCAGGCCACCGCTTCCTCCAACAGTTTCCATATTACTATTATATACTGCGCAATTTTAAATAGTATGTTGAGTGTATGGGAGTTGGCTGGAATTGAATGAATGGCCCCTTTTAGTAATTGTTACCTTTGTATTTTATATGTTTTAATATTTACGTGGGAACTGTTAGTGTGGATAACTGAGAATGTGTGACTCGGAGGACCTTCTGGGGAAGGCGGGGGGTACCGGGGTGGTTGGGGGGACCATGGACATGGAGTGGGTCGGAGCATAGCGGTCGTGACAGGGAGAGGCAGATATGGCGGGGACCTTAGGGCTGGCCATTACCCGGGGAAGGAGGGTTCGCTACATTACAGAGATCCCTCCTTCCGGCCCTAGGAGTCCCACTCCAAGACCAGATGGCGCGAGTAGTCAGGACCCTGGTCTCAGGCTGTTGTCGCTAAATGCCAGGTCTGTTGTTCACAAAGCTCCCCTCGTCCGGGACTTAATTGTTGACGAGAGGGCAGACCTGGCATGTATTACTGAAACCTGGCTGGGCACAGAAGGAGGAGTCCCCCTTGTAGAGATGTGCCCAGAGGGATTTCAGGTGCTTCATCAGCCGAGAGCCCAGGGAAGGGGTGGCGGTGTGGCTATTGTAATCCGGGAGTCTCTGTTACCCTCGTAGGGTCCCTGCTCCGGAGCTTGTCGGGTGTGAGGTCTCTGCTGATAAAGTTGGACCTCAAGGGTCAAGTGGTTTGCTGCTAACGTACCTGCCTCCCAACTGCGTTGCAGCATCCCTCCCCTCGCTCCTCGAGTCAGTAGCCGAGCTGGCAGTTGAGTTCCCCAGGCTTATAGTTCTGGGGGATTTCAATCTGCCATCGCTCGGTGAACGCTCTGATGGGGCGCAGGAGTTCATGGCTTCCATGACAGCCATGGGCTTGACCCAAGTAATTCGGGGCCCAACCACGCAGCGGGTCACATGCTCGACCTCGTATTCCTCTCGGAGCAGTGATGTGTGATCTTGGTCTGAGGGGTAATGAGATCCTACCCTGTCGTGGTCAGACCACTGCCTACTGAGGCTTGACTTCCGGAGGCCAAACCCCCACCGTAGGGAGGAGGAACCGACCAGATGGTTCCGCCCAGGCGACTTATGGACCCGTTGAGGTTCCAGACGGAGCTTGGGGTTATTCCTGATACTCTCGCCCACAGTTCGGCGGAGACTCTGGCTGCCGCCTGGTACTCGGCGGCGTCAGAGTCTCTCGACCAGATGCGCCACTACGGCCCCTCCGGGTCAGTGGATCCCGAGACCTCCCTGGTTACCGAGGAGCTCCGGGAGAAGAAACGCCGGAGGAGGTGCCTAGAGCACCAGTGGAGGTCCGATAGGTCCGAGGCGAACCGAGCACCTCTTAACTACCTGCACCAAGGACTATGTCCGAGCACTAAGAACTGCAAAAAGATCATATATTTCAGCCTTGGTTGCGTCCGCCGAGTCCACGCCCAGCCGCCTGTTTAGGATACCCGCTCCCTCCTCATAGGAGGGATGCGGGGAGACCCCTTGCAGGGGAGGGCTGAGGATTATGCTCAATTCCTTGGCGGCAAAGTAAGCTCGGTTCGATCGGACTTGGACTCCACCCCGCAGTAGATCCAGCTGAGACACAGGAGGTCACTTGCCACACCAGTTTCTGGGGTTGAGTTCCAGGACGTTGCCTCTGGGGATGTGGACAGGGCCATTCGAGCTGTAAGTGCCTCCACTTGTATTCTGGACCCGTGTCCCTCCTGGCTGGTTTGCCAACAGCAGGGAGGTGACCATGTCTGGATCCAGCGTTGGTCACCGCCTCCCTTCGGGAGGGCACTTCCCCGCCGTACTTAAAACGGCGGTGGTGAGACCCCTCCTGAAGAAACCATCGTTAGATCCAGCCATTTTAAACAACTTTCGTCCTGTCTCCAACCTTTCCCTTGTAATCGGAAGGTTGTTGAGAAGGTGGTGCCTTTCAGCTCCAACGGGCCTTGGAGGAAGCTAGCTATCTTGACCCCTTCCAGTCCGGCTTCAGACCTGGTTACAGCACAGAAACCGCTTTGGTCGCATTGACCGATGATCTCTGGAGGGCCAGAGATGGAGGCTATGCGTCCATCCTGGTTCTCCTTGACCTCTCAGCGGCTTTCGATACCATCGACCATGGTATCCTTCTGCGACGACTGCGGGAGGTGGGAGTGGGAGGCACTGTTTTGCGGTGGTTCTCCTCCTACCTCTCGGACAGGTCGCAGTCGGTGTTGGTCGGGGGGCAGAGATCGTCCCTGAGGCCCCTAACGTGTGGGGTGCCACAGGGTTCGGTCTTATCCCCCCTACTATTTAACATATACATGAAACCGCTGGGCGAGATCATTCGGAGGCACGGGATAAAATACCACCAATATGCGGACGATACGCAATTGTATCTGTCCGCCCCGTGCCAACTCAATGAAGCGGTGGAACGTGATGAACCGGGGTCTGGAGGCCGTTAAGACTGGATGAGTGCTAACAAACTGGTACTCAACCCGGACAAGACCGAGTGGCTGTTGGTGCTTCCCCCCAATAATTTGGCTAATATACCAACGCTTAGGCTGGGGGGGTCAATTTTATACCCCTCAGATAGGGTCCGCAACTTAGGAGTCCTCCTGGACCCACAGCTGACTTTTGATCACCAGCTGTCAGCGTGACCAGGGGGGCATTTGCCCAGGTTCGCCTGGTCCGCCAGTTGCGGCCCTACCTAGACCGGGGGCTCTCACAACAGTCACTCGAGCCCTTGTGATCTCTAGACTGGAATACTGCAATGGGCTCTACATGGGGTTGCCCTTGAAGTGCATCCGGTGACTGCAGCTAGTCCAGAATGCAGCCGCGCGAGTGATAGTGGGCGCACCGCGGTTTCGCCCACGTTACACCTGTCCTCCGCGAGCTGCACTGGCTACCTGTTGGTCTCCGGGTGCGCTTCAGGGTACTGATGACCACCTTTAAAGCACTCCATGGTAGTGGATCTGAGTACTTGAGAGACCGCCTTCTGCCGATTACTTCCTAAATCGACCAATTAGATCGCACAGACTGGGCCTCCTCCGAATCCCATCTGCCAGTCAATGCCGACTGGTGACCACACGGAGGAGAGCCTTTCTGTTGCTGCTCCGACCCTGTGGAACGAGCTCCCCATGGAGATCCGTACCCTCACCACTATCCAGACCTTCCGCGCAGCCCTCAAGATCTGGCTCTCCCAGCAGGCCTGGGGATAGGCTTCCAATTCACCCGCCCGAGTGTTTGATTGTTGAATGAAAGTTGTGTTTTACTATCTTTTCTTTGTTCACATATTGTTTTGTTTTTGACCTTGCACCCCCCCCCTGTGGTTGTAAGCCGCCCTGATCCCCTCAGGGAAAAGGGCGGCATATAATCCCAATAAACCTAAACCTAAACCATCTATTATTCTACTATTCATTTTCTATTGTGGAAAAATTGAAAGGGGGGATTATACAGATTTGGGTGATATATAGCCATAACAAAATTCTTTCTAGAAAGTCAAGGTCATACTTTGTCTCTGCTCCTGGCTGGAACTGGATGGGGTGGAAGCTGCCAGCATGGCAGTAGAAGATTGAACCATGTGATGGACTTATGGGTAGGATCTTGAACTTTCAACTGGGTGGAAAAACCTGGAAGTTTCAGATTTGGGTTTTCCCAGATATACCAACATGGCTTTCTTAATAAATTGGAACTTTGAGGGATCTTTTCCCTTGGAATCTGATTTACTTTTGGATGCTATTTGGAATCCTGACACTTTGTTCCATAGGTGAGTAGGTATGAAGTCTTACACATGACTAGGAGAAGACACTTTCATATTGTCTTCTACCTTCCTGTCCCCCTGCCTAAACTGCTTAATCTTGTCTTTTAGATAATTGCTGATTTACCAAGAATGGTAGTCCTGAATATTTCAACTTGTGGGACTTGTAGTATAATTTGAAGCACACGTTAATTTATGTAACTATAATAACCATGACCTTAACTGAATTATTACCAGGCTAAAGCACAGATCACTTTAGATCTGATTTATAACTTTAAGAAGTTTATGTTGATTTGGTGATTATGGAAATGTAAGAACAAAACTTTAACTGTGAATAGATAGGTTTCTGGTATGTATAGTGTTAATTCCTATCACAATCCCCTGCAAGGAATCATAACCTATTCAAGTTTTGTAGATGCTTTCTGACTCCAAATCATTTCCAGAGGAGCTTACTGAATTTTGCAGCGATTAGGAAGACAACTCTGCTGAAAGCCTTGGTAACCGCTGGAACAAGAAGATGAGAAAAGCTCTTGTTGAAACTTCCTCTTAGCACAGTGTTCCAGTCCCAGGAAACTCCTTGATTACTTTTGAAAGATGAAACACTAGAAGTATGTTCAATTAATTCAAAATTGAACACAAATATGTCCAGGTTAGAGTGCGTACTATGGTGGCAAAAGCAATTTGCATCACAATTTTTACTCTGTTGGTGGATCCTTTCCAAATTGATTCAGACTCTTTCATGGAAGAATGAGTCATAAAACTTTTTGCCAGTGCAAGGTGTTAGGTAAGAACTTCATGGATAAGACTGCTTGAGATTGGAGGCTGGCTGAGTAGCAGAAGATGCTGGAACCACCACTCATTCCCTTGTCACTTTGTAATTGTACTTCTCCCTGCCTAACATTGCCTTTGAAGAGTACCTATCAATTGCAGCTAGTACAGAACACGGAGTGCATTCTGGTAATCAACAACTATTTAATGATTATCATAGTTTAATAATTTACTAAGTAAGGTCAACATCTTAATTACTGACTAATGTACATTCAATAGATGAATTAAATCCATCTCACTGTGCCAATGATTTAATCTGTACATGCTGAGAATAACTAAAATTTAAGGTGTTAATACAAATTTAAAATATAACATTAATGCCATTAAAATTATAAATATAATTAGGGCTACAAAATCAAATGAATGATCGTTTGAAGACCTTGATTCCTTAAGATATTATAACTCTTAAAACTTCATGTTTAATGAAAGTATGAAAAATAGCAGACTATTAAAATAATTGTAAATTGTGATTTAACACCACGATGTGATGTTCAAAAAGGAATGAGCAAAGATGGATTTGTAACTGGCTGACAAACTGTACTCAATGAGTAATCCTTAATGGTACTATATCAACATGGAAGTAAAGAGTGGGGAATCACAAGGTTTTGTCTTAGGCCAAGTACTCTTCAGTATCTTTCTAATTTACTTAGATGAGGGAATAGAACGGGAACTCATCAAATTTTCAAAAGATACCACGTTGGCTGAAATTGCTTGCAGAAGTTGTAGGTCTGTAGCTTTTAAAGAAAAGACTGGATATAGTCACTTGTCTAAAATGGAATAGGGTCTCCTGTTTGAGTAGGGGGTTGAATTAGAAGACCTCCATGGCCCCTTTCAGCTCTATTCTGACTGATTCTTTATTCTTTCTACTATATGTATACCAGTGGGGGTTTCAAATTTCACTCTGTGGGTGTGCCCTGCTTTGTGGGAGTGGCTTCCCAGCCATGTGACTGGGTGGGAGTGGCCAAGACAATGTCACTGAATTCTTTGCACCAATGGATGAACTACAATAAGATTAAAATAAGTACAAAAATTAATACTAAGTGCAAAAGAAATAAAACAATATTGGACTCAATTGTGGTTGTAAGCTGAGGAATACAGGTAACAGAAGGGACCTCTGCTTTCAACCAACAATGTACAGTCTTTTCAGAAAGGATGAGAAACAGGAAAGATATAAACAAACAGGAAAGATATAGTCTTTCATCCAAGAAATTAGTTCAAGAATGAATGTCATAGGTAGATTCCCAGAGCAATACAGCTTTCCTTTTTCTGAAATTTAGTTCTCAGTTCCAAAAACAGGAATATATGAATTAGGTTCAGTACTTACCAGCAGGCAGAATCAGCAGCTCTATGATGCGATGAATGCAGCAAGGAGCAGGCAGGCAATGAGGCAGCAGGGCAGGTAAACTTACTGGATATTTGTCAGTTAGCTAGGCACGGCCCCTGGCAGGCTTAGCCAGCCAGGTGAGGCTGGAGTGGGGTAGGGTTTTTGGCTGCGTGGCATATGCCAGCTCATGGCTTTCGCGAGGGAAAGCCTGAAGGCCTTCCCTCAAGAAAGCTAGCCTGCCACCGCCGCTTTCAGCCACGAAAGCTAGCCTGCCACTGCCGCCGTCCACCCGCTTTTGGCCATGTGGCATATGCCAGCTTATGGCTTTCTTGAGGCAAGGCCTGAAGGCCATCCCTCGCGAAAGCTAGCCTGCTGCTGCTGCCACCCACCCGCTTTCGGCCACGCGGCATATGCCAGCTCGTGGCTTTCACGAGGCAAGGCCTGAAGGTTGCTGATGCTTAAGATATGCTTTTACAGATGTGTAAGAATATTCTGTTATACAAAAAATGAATCTAGAATTACATATCAAAATAATACTATATTTCTAGATGATGTTTTGTGGGCTCTGTCTACTGTAATTTGAAGACTACTTAAAATTGACAAAGCTGTTTAGTAGGATGAGTGATTTCTATCTGGAATATGGGAAAAACATGGTCATATCTGACAAAATATGCCTTATATTTTCTTTTCAATAAAAAAGGTGAATGAAATTACAACTTACACAAAGCAAATAATTTATAGCAATCAGAGCTTCTGAGTGCGCAGAAATGGTAGAGTTTGAAAAGATAGTATTAAATAGCTGCTAACTTTCTAATAGTGAATAGCTACTTTTATAAAAAAAATTGTTTGATTAATCTGCTTTGAAAGGGAGAAAGATCAGGCAACAAGGGAATACTCTGAAGAATATGCAGACGATTGCATATAACTGTTTTTGCCATTGCTGATTATACATTGTTAGGTTACACAGGTCTGCAAAAAATTTTTTTTGAGAGCTGTTTTGGTTATTCCACATAATCTTTGTTTTTTGGTGCGCTGAATCAAAAAATGACCTCCATTTTATCATAGGACGTCACGTTTCCTGACAATTTAGGTAACTATGTTAAATAAGGCAATACATCAAAATAAATGGAAATAGACTTATAAATTAAAGTTATATTACAATATTTTCATGAAAATCCTTTTTTGAACTGAAATGAGTTAGATTAGGTTAGATTGCTTTTATTTATAGGCCGCCCTTTTCCCTGAGGGGACTCAGGGCAGCTTACAACCTATAGGGAGGGGATACACGTAATGATATATACAAACAATACACAATTAAAAATAGAAGGAACATTCATTCATCATTCGGGTGGGGACGGATCCCAATCTTTAACCCCAGGCCTGGCGGGATAGCCAGGTCTTAAGGGCTGTGCGGAAGGTCTGGAGGGTGGTGAGGGTACGAATCTCCATGGGGAGGTCGTTCCAAAGGGTCGGAGCTACTACTGAAAAGACTCTCCTCCGCGTAGTTGCCAGTCGGCACTGGCTGGCAGATGGAACTCGGAGGAGGCCTAATCTGTGTGATCTAATAGGTCGCGAGGAGGTAATTGGCAGGAGGCGGTCTCTCAAGTACCCATATCCACTACCATGAAGGGCTTTATGGGTGGTAAGTAGCACCTTGAAGTGCACCCGAAGATCAACAGGTAGCCAGCGCAGCTCGCGGAGGATAGGTGTTATGTGGGCGAACCGAGGAGCACCCACAATCACTCGCGCGGCCGCATTCTGGACTAGCTGAAGTCGCCGGATGCTCTTCAAGGGCAGCCCCATGTAGAGCACTTTGCAGTATTCCAGCCTAGAGGTCACAAGGGCCCGAGTGACTGTTGTGAGAGCCTCCCGGTTCAGGTAGGGTCGCAACTGGCGCACCAGGCGAACCTGAGCAAATGCCCCCCTGGTCACAGCCGACAGATGGTGATCGAAGGTCAGCTGTGGGTCCAGGAGGACTCCCAAGTTGTGAACCCTGTCTGAGTGGCATAATATTTGGCCCCCCAGCCTGAGTGATGGAACACTAGCCAAATTATTGGGAGGGAAACACAACAGCCACTTGGTCTTCTCCGGATTGAGTACAAGCTTGTTAGTCCTCATCCAGTCCCTAACGGCTTCAAGACCCCGGCTCATCACGTCCACCGCTTCACTGAGTTGGCACGGGGCGGACAAATACAACTGCGTATCGTCCGCGTATTGGTGATATCTTATCCCGTGCCTCCGAATGATCTCGCCCAATGGTTTCATGTAGATGTTAAATAGTAGGAGGGACAGGACCAACCCCTGCGGCACCCCATATGTTAGGGGCCTAGGGGTCGATCTCTGCCCCCCAATCAACACCGACTGTGACCTGTCCGAGAGGTAGGAGGAGAACCACTGCAAAAGAGTGCCTCCCACCCCCACCTCCCGCAGTCGTCACAGAAGGATACCATGGTCGATGGTATCGAAAGCCGCCGAGAGGTCAAGGAGAACCAAGATGGAGGCATGGCCTCCATCCCTGGCTCTCCAGAGATCATCAGTCAATGCGACCAAAGCGGTTTCTGTGCTGTAACCAGGCCTGAAGCCGGACTGGAATGGGTCAAGGTAACTTGCTTCCTCCAAGGACCGCTGAAGCTGGGAGGCCACCACCTTCTCAACAACCTTCCCAACAAAGGGGAGGTTGGAGACTGGATGATAATTGTTAAGAACGGCTGGATCCAAAGATGGTTTCTTCAGGAGGGGTCTCACCACCGCCGCTTTAAGTGCGGAGGGGAAGAGCCCCTCCCGAAGGGAGGCGGTGACAACCGCCTGGATCCAGCTCCGTGTCACCTCTCCGCTGTTGGCAACCAGCCAGGAGGGACACGGGTCCAGTACACAGGTGGAGGCACTCACAGCTCTCATGGCCTTGTCCACGTCCCCGGGGGCAACATCCTGAAACTCAACCCAGCGATGGTCTGTCGAATTATCCTCTTGTGCCTCGGCTGGACTTCCTGGGAGGAGCCTACTGGTGGAAGCAGCAAAAAATCAGCTGCCTCCGAATTCCTGGCTACGTACCTGTTTAGAGGATCTTCCATCTGACGTCTTATCAGGTTTTCTTATCCTTCAGGCAAGAAGGAAAGAAGAAACTGTTTTGCTGGCAAATGCTCTTCGATTTTTGCAGCTTTTGTGCTTGCAAGGAAAGGGGGGCTAGCCCAAGGCAGAACGGCTGTCCGTGCTGGGAACTTCAAACTGCCTTGTGCAGGACAAAGTAGGTCTCTCCCACTCTGATCAAAGTTTTGTTTGATTTATTCTTATCACGAGCTGGATCCGTTCACTGTGGACATTAATTGCTTATCAACATTTTAGCTTCTTTTCTTTTTCTCCTCCGAAAAATTATTTACTCAGAGGCTTCTAAAATGGCGCCGAGCAGCCTGGTTTCTCCGGTAATAACGAACACTTTTTGCTAGACAATGCAAATCCTCAAAAGAATTCAAACAAAAGAGATTGCTTATCATTTGTTTTGGTTTCACAATAGAAGAATTTTACTCCTTTATTAACCTTGCTTATTTGGAAGTTAAATGGTGATGAATCTGCTGAATGGTCTTGTTACAATGTTTACTCACTGAAAGTTTTGCCAAGCCTTAAACTTCAAAATAAAAGCCTCTTTTTTTAAAGCTGCATATTTAGGCAATAGAGTTTTATTAACTGCAGGCAGATAAATTTTGAAATGGCCTCAAAACCAAATATTAACTTGAAGTCGTCACCCTCTACTTCCAGGGGCACATCCTCAGTGCCTGGCACAAAGCTGCAGCCTCCGCTTCCTACGCCCCCTGCTGGGGATGTGTTAACGAAAGAATTTTTTCTGAGTAATCTAAGTGAGGCTCTTAATGCACAGACAATTAAAATGGAAGATAAATTTAGAGATAATAGAGAGGAGAGAAAAGAGGAAATAAAAGAAATGAAAGAAGAAATTAAAAGTGAAATTAAAAGTGAAATAAAAGGACTTAAACAGGAGTTGTATGAGAAATTTGAGGCTAAGGTTGATAAAATTAGAGACGACATGCTGAGTCTTGTAACTGTATTAACAGAACATATTTCTGGAGTGGAAGATACTTTAGAGGTTCTTAATGATGCCAATGCTAACTTGACATTGAAAACAGAGGTGGTGGAACAAAAAGTGGAAAATGCTGAAAAAGAAATTATTATGATACAGTACCGACAAATGGAGTTCGCATTAAGAGTAAGGGGGCTGCGTGAGGAGAAACAGGAGAACCTGAAACAGATCCTATCGGAAGCTTTTGACCGCCTGATGGGAAGACCAGGGACCAATCAAGGCTGGCAAATTGACAAAGCTTACCGCGTCAACTCCTGGCTGGCAAAGCAGAAGCAGCTTCCTCGAGACATCGTTATATATTTTACTACAAGAGAGTTTAGAAATATGGTACTGCAAGCATCTTATAACACTAAGCTTCAAATTGGCGGTCAAGACCTGGTTGTTTTGAAAGAGATACCACCTCCAATGTTAAGAGCCAGGAGAGACTACGCTTTTTTGGTCGAAGAACTCAGAAATCGTCAGATACAGTATAGATGGGATGCACCATTTGGCATCATATTTACATTTGATAAGCAAAGGTACCGCCTCAACTCTGTATGGAAAGCCCGAGATTTTTATTATAATATATTGAAGGCCGGATACCCTGCACCATCTGGACCCAGAGAAAGACCACAAGAAAGACAGGATAGACAGCAAACTTCACAACCATCAGACAAGATGGAGCATCTTTCTTCTCTAGAAGCGCAAGGTGCTATGGAACCAAGACCTAGCCGCATGACTACTAGACGTATGGAGAAACAAGCTAAAAAGCAACAGCATCAACAATCATCGGCCATCGATCAAGGATCTACAACAACAAATCTGGAAGCAATGGGAGGAGCTAGACCTAAGGTTAAAGAGGCCGTGCAGGAAGCTCTAAAAATGCTTCAACCAACCAAAAATGACAACTAAGATTTTAACATGGAATGTCAATGGACTGAACTCTCCACAGAAGAGGAAGAAAATATTTCATTATCTCAAACAGTTTAAGAACGATGTAATTTGTTTGCAAGAAACTCATATCAAGTCAACTGATCAAAAATATTTGATCAACTCAAAACTTGGTCAACATTTTGCAGCTTCTGCTATGGAAAAGAAGAATGGTATAGTTGTATACTTAAGAAAAGATATGAAAGCTGAATTAATAGAAGCAGATCCCTTCGGAAGATATATTGCTTTAGACTTAATCTTAGAAGGGAAAAAGACATTACTTTTGGGAATTTATGCTCCCAATCAACAGCAAGATAGATTCTATAGAAATCTTCATGCTAAATTAGTACAGTGGGACTATAGTTCCTGTATACTATTGGGTGACTGGAATGGAGTGATAGACACTAAGAGAGATAAGAAGATTTCCCGCCTAAATACCAAGATGCGAGCAAAGTTACCCAAATCTTTCTTTGACATTATGGATGATTTTGAATTAAGAGATATTTGGCGAGAAAGAAATGCAGAGGAATATGACTTCACTTTCTTCTCGGACAGGCATCAATCCCTTTCAAGGATTGATTTTATCCTAACCACTAACGATTTGCTTTCTAGGGTCAAGAAAACAAAGATTGCAGTTAGGGTCCTTTCTGACCATAATCCAGTTTGGATGGAGTTGGGAAGGGTAGTGCAGGCAAGAAGGTCTTGGAGATTGAATGAAAACTTATTTAGATATGAAAAGTATATTAATGATTGTAAAAAATTACTATCTGAATATTTTGTTTTGAATATGAATAAGGGTACATCTATGGAATTTGTATGGGACGCAAGCAAAGCGTATATGAGAGGAGTTTTGATGAATATAAATAAAACACATAGAAATAAGCAAGGGTTAAAACGAACAGAATTGGAAGAGGAAATTAAGAGAAAAGAGCTGGAGTTAACAATGAACCCAGACGATACAAAGGTTAAGGAAGCTATTAACATATTAAAATCTCAATTTGACATGTTGATCTCTGACCAGGTGGCTACTAATCTATTATATGCAAAACACAATACTTTTTGTAATGCAAACAAACCTGGCAGATGGTTAGCTTATCAGATTAGGAAAAAAAGGAAAACTCGAAATATATCTAAACTGTTTTACAGAGGGAAGGAGGTGTTTCAACAGGAAGAGATTCAAAAGGCTTTCTGGGAATTTTTTACAGAACTGTATAAAGGGGATAAAATTAATGGTTTAGACATAGACAAATATTTAGACAAAGAGAAAATACCTTCAGTTAGAGAAGAACACAGGCAAAAATTGAATCAACCAATAACCTCGGGGGAAATCCTGCAGGTAATTAAGCAATTAAAGTTAGGGAAAGCACCAGGTACAGATGGCTTGACAGCGGTTTACTATAAAAACTTACAGTTAGAAATGGTAGAACCTCTTAGAGAATTATTTAATATGATTCAAACGGAAGGTAAAGTCCCTCCATCTTGGAAGACAGCGTTTATATCTTTGATACCCAAAGAAGAACAAGATACTACTCAACCCAAAAATTATAGACCTATTTCATTACTGAATGTAGATTATAAAATTTTTACTAAAATATTAGCAAATAGGTTAATGTTGGTCATTCAACAATTGATACATACGGACCAAACAGGTTTTATACAAGGGAGACAGATGAAAAGTAATGTTAGATTAATTATTAATGCATTAGAATATTTGGGAAAGAACAACCAGATCCCTGCTGCGTTTATATTTTTGGATGCTGAGAAGGCCTTTGATCGAGTTAACTGGCAATTTCTGTTGAAGATACTGCAAAAAATGCAGATAGGAGATAATTTTCTACAGTCAATTAAAGCAATATACCAACAGCAAACAGCACAAATTATAGTCAATGGAAGTCTAACAGACTCTTTTCAAATTGGAAAAGGTACAAGACAGGGCTGTCCTTTGTCCCCATTATTGTTTATTATAACTTTGGAAGTATTGTTGAATAAAATACGGGGCTTGGATGGTTTAAAAGGGATCAAGATTAGGCAGCAAGAATATAGAGTCCGCGCTTTTGCGGATGATTTGGTCATAATATTGGAACAACCGCAGGAATCTAGTATGGTTTTAATGAATATGATTAATCAATATGGTCAAGTGTCGGGCTTTAAAATAAACTTAGGAAAAACCAAAATATTAGCTATAAATATGAATATTAAACAAAAGGAAGAATTAGGAGTGATGCTAGGATGTGAGGTAGTTAAAAAAGTTAAATATCTTGGAATTAACATTTTAACTTCAAATGGGAAATTATATAAGCATAATTATGAACCACTTTGGCATAGCATACAGACAGAGATGAAAAAATGGGAGAAATTGCACTTATCTTTGCTGGGTAGGATAGCGGCAGTGAAAATGAACATTTTACCAAAATTTTTATTTCTCTTCCAAATGTTACCTATACTTAAAAAAGATGCGAACCTTTTAGAATGGCAGAAGGGTATCAACAAATTTGTGTGGGCAGGAAAGAAGCCGAGGGTAAAGATGAAAATAATGCAAGATGTACGTGAGAGAGGAGGATTGAAACTACCTAATTTAAAAATATATTATGATGCAGTGGTATTATCTGTAATTAATGACTGGATTCACTTAACCAATGATAGAATATTGAACATTGAGGGACACGATCTGGTATTTGGTTGGCATGCTTACCTGTTATTCAACAAAAAATTGGATAAGAACTTTAAAAGTCATATTTTAAGAAATGCTTTATTGCGGGTCTGGAAGAAATATCAATATAAATTAAATGACAAGATACCCATGTGGGCAATTCCTAGACACGCAATTGAAAATATGAATACAGCACAAAAACAGGACAGAATTACCTACAGACAGCTTCTTACCTCGGAAAGGGGGGTATTACAATTAAAATCTTTAGAGGTATTAAAAGAGGAGAAGGTAGTTCAAACATGGTTCCAGTATGGGCAATTACAGGCTAGGTGGAAAATAGATCAAAAAATTGGTTTTATTCAAGTTGAGGATAATTTGTTTAAACAAATAAGAGATCAAAGCTTAATGCATATAAAGAGGATATATAATGTATTAATACAGATGGATTCGGAAACAGAATTAGTTAAAGATTGTATGATAAAATGGGCTCAAAATATTGAGGAACCAATAATGTTGGATACATGGGAAAGAATCTGGGTAAGAAATGTGAAATTTACACAAGCTCAAAATCTGAGAGAAAATTTTACAAGATGTTCTATAGATGGCATTTAGATCCTAAAAAGTTGGCTTCTATGTATCCGAATGTACAGCCTAAATGTTGGAGATGTGGTTCTCTCGATGCTACATATTATCATATATGGTGGACCTGCCAAAAGGTTAAAGCATTTTGGATAAAAATATGGTGGGTCATGCAAAATGTTTTTAAAAGAAGGATAAAGTTTAGTCCTCAGTTATTTTTACTAGGTATATGTACTGACTTTACAGTGGTAGAGACCAATTTGACTCTGCACCTGATAACTGCAGCAAGACTGTTGGTGGCGCAATATTGGAAGAAGGAAGACTTGCCTACAATTCAAGAATGGACATTGAAAGTAACAAACTTAGCTGAAATGGCTAAAATATCGGCATATCTCAAAGATCATTCAAATGAGAGATATAAACGAGACTGGAAAAAATGGATTGACTATATACAAAATAAATACGGGACTAAGAAATTCCAGTTAGCCTATGCTTAAGATCAGAAATGATTTAAATTGTTTAAAGTTAGTTCAGTAAGAAGAAGCTAAGGTCAATCTAGAATGTCATTAATTTCTTTATTTCTTTTTTCTCAATAGATTTTAGACTGTGTTAGTTAAAATTCTATACCGTGTACGGGTTCTGGGAAGTCGGCGGGGGGGAAGGAGGAGGGGGGGTGGGGGGGTGGAGGGAGGGAGGGGTACACACACAAAAAAAATTGTACTTCAATGTTTTAATGATTGACAAATGATGACATATTTGTGTTTTTTTTTAAAAGAAAAATAAAAAAGTTCTGTTACAAATCCGATCGAAACCGAGCAACTTTGTCCGCTAAGAACTGGACATAATCTTCAGCCCTACCCTGCAAGGGGTCCCCCATATCCCTCCTATTTAGGAGGGAACGGGTTATCCTGAACAGGGCGGCTGGACGAGACTCAGCGGACGCAACCAAGGTGGCAATATACGATCTTTTTGTTGTCCTAAGAGCCCTGATATATTCCTTGGTGCAAGTTGTTAAGAGTGCTCGGTTCGATTCGGATTTATCGGACCTCCATAGGTGCTCTAGGCGTCTCCTCCGGCATTTCATCTCCCGGAGTTCCTCGGTAAACCAAGGAGGCCTCCGGGATCCACCACCTCGGTGGATCTACACACACTAAACTTGATCCTCCTTCCTTGTGATCCTCCTCTTGGTGCATTTACACTTGTGAGTAGCATCTGGAATGTCTCTCTGAAGCATCCAACAGTAGTCTGCCATCATTGTAATGCTCCATTTTCCCTGGTATCTCCTTTCCATCTCTTTAATATCTTGGTGGAGTCGTTCACCTTGTTCCTCACTCACAGCTCCCAAATTTTCAGGAAAGTAGTCAAGGTGGGACTGGAGGAAATACACTTTCAAACTCATCAGGCAACCTAAAGCTTGAAATGCTATCAGCATTCTTCCGATGATCTTTTTGTAGTGAGGATATTTGTTATTGCATAAATATTTCTGTACGACTTCTTTAAATACAATCCACCTTTCTTTTTGAGGATCTGTCATGGTATTGACAACTCTTGATCAACTATAAGCCTTATAATGTCTGGTCCGACGAACACACCTTCCTTTAATTTTTCCTCTGACAGGCATGGAAACTTAGTGACCAAGTATTTGAAGCATTCTCCATCTCTTGAAAGTGATTTTACAAATTGCTGCATCAATCCCAATTTTATGTGGAGAGGTGGTAGAAGAACTTTATGTGAAGGTACCAAAGTTTCTCAGAGGACATTTTTTTTTTCACTGACTGTTAGCACCCTTGGCTGCCAACTCTTCTTGGTCTAGTGATTTTGTCAGTCTCAACTGTCCCATAGACACAGAAAACAAGGGTATTTGGTATACCCAGCTTGTTGCCCAAGCAGCATGCACAAGACCTTCAAGTCCCCACACACTTGCAAATCATGGTCTTCATATTTAAGTTTACGAAGAACCAATTCCAAGTTCTTGTAGGTTTCCTTCAAGTGTACGGAATGACCTACAGGTATGGAAGCATAAAAAATGTTGTGGAGTAAAACTGCTTTGAGACTTCTTTTTGAAGATCTATAAAAAGATGTCATTGCTCTGAATCATGTTGGATTTTAAATTGACCTATCAGACCTTCAACATCGATGCAATAAACCAACTTGTCTTACTGGGAAAGATAAGGAACGAACTCCTTTTCATGATGTCTGAACCATGAAGATGACACTCCTGGCAACAATAAATTCCTGCTTTTCAGCCTTGATCCAAGTAACTCAGCGGCATCCTTGGGAAGATTCAAGTCTCTTACCAAATCATTCATCTCCTCCTGAGAAAAAAAATTTGGTCTTGTATCATCTTCAAAATCAGAACTTGATTCATCTTCTGATCTTCAAAGTCAGAACTTGATTCATCTTCTGGTTCAGGTATGACTTCACCTTCATGGAACCTAGGTATCTTTTCCAAGGTAGCAGGGAGCATGGATACTGGTATATCTGTGTCATGAGGGATGGGACAAATTGCTGAGTGAAGATTGGGGTATGAAATGGAATGCTTCCATTTGGAATTGAGCCCTTTCACATCGCATGAACAAAAGTAAGTCATCACTATGGTTCTTTTGCTCTCGGCATACCATAGGAATCCCATAACGGAAAGATTTTTTCTTATCCTTGAACCAGTTTCAGAGGTCCTCAACACACCATTTGCACACTTTATGAGGCACCCAAACTTTATCTTGATCTCCAATTTTTAGTCCCAAGTATGCAAAGTATACTTTTTTCACAAAGTCTGTAAGTCTGCTGTTGCTCCAACACTGTATATGTTTCACAGATGAAACAGAAACTGTCTGGTGAATTAATACACTTTCGTGGAGCCATAACATAACGGTTGAAGAATGACGAGCTAACATGCATTACAATGAAAAAATGTGAACAGCCTAGAACCAAGAACCTGATGATGATTCGTGCACAAGTGTGGCATGCATGAGAGAGCAGTTCTGTTTCTGTACATGAGACATCACAGTGCTGGCCACGCCCCCTGCACTGACTGGAGATGCTGCTATCTGCCCTGTGTCTCCCTCCCACTGGATTCTTCAGGAAAGATTAACCCCTTCTACCATTAGAAGCACAGACTTAAAACTTGCTTAGCTTATGTATATATTGCTGACCATCAGATTTACAGTGGTATATTTTTTTTTTACATAACTCGGACAAACCCTTTAAGGTTTTTTTTTGGCATTTTATATCTTAAATGCACTTATGTGAATTAATTAATAGTAATTTGGACTTTAAATTTCATTAAAAACCCATAATATAAAAAAATACCAAAAATTTAAAAAAATGATAAATTTGAAGACAATTTTGCATGTTGTGGCAAATCATGACATCTAGGAGTTTTTTCCATATTTTATTTGTTTTCAGCACACCAAAATACATGGAAATTAGATGAAAATAATCAAACAGCTTTTTAGTCACAGACCTGTGAATTATCTCTCTTTGTTACTTTCATCCATTTATATTCTGTGAATGGCCTACACTGTGTTTAATCCTATTTAACAACTTGAATGTTGAAATTCAAGATGGTTTTAAAAACTTATTTTTATTTCAAATCTTTACCCTTGATTATATTATATTACCAGTAAAATGCATCCTGTTTGCCATACCTCTTCTGGCTATAAGTTACTATAGTCAAATAAATAACCATGTATCTATTATTAATTGATATTGTACAACTATTTATTATTTTGGTTCATTCTTCAGAATGGTAAAATATGATTTCTAGTATCAATAAAGGATACAAATTTTATATATATTTTAAATTCAATGTTCTGGAACTTCACTTTAGTTAAAGTAAAGGTAGAAATCCAGTAGAGAAACAAGTCAGACTTTCAGAATATACTTGATTTTTAACACTGTTTCTTATAATTTCTCCTAATAAACCATTTTAGGCATGCTTTTCAATTACAAAGATTATTATGTAAATAAACACTGAAATTTTTACCTTTTGACTCACTGCTATAGTGAGTCAAGAGGTAAAACTACTAATAGTTATAATATGTTAATAATTGTAATATATGGACAAACACATAGTTTAATGTGCATTAATATTGAAAATTTAATTTTATTTCCTGTAGACTTGCAGGAATGTTTTGGAAATTAATTGGGAAAAAAGAAAGAATGTTTTTAAAATATTCCTTAGTGGAGTTGCACTTCAGAAAACAAAAGCATCTTAGGAAGATATTTCAGATATAACAGAAACATCAGACATCATTCTTGTGATCAAGAATAATTAATTTCTGTAAAAGTACTGAAATGAATTGAGTGTGCATAAAAAGGATATATGCAATACTACAATAATCAAAATTAAGGAACCCTTTCTTTTTAAGGAACAGAAATGTAGTGGAAAACAGTATTTTGTTCTAAATTGCATAGATGTAGGCTTCTTTTCTCAGTAGCTGGGTCTCTTTTAAGGAGAAAAGTGAATAATGTTTTTCATAATGCCTTCATCCAAGCAAATTTATTTTGTCTTGATGCTGCCTCAGTCTGGATTAGACATAGGCAACAGCAAAATTCTGACCTTGCCTTTGTTTTCTGGCCTTATAGTTATAATAAAGGTATTTCATTTGAGTTTGATCTTACCTGTTATTCTCTGGTTGATGCTGGTTCATTTTTGTAGCAAAATTTTTCTGGCAGAAGTTTTCAGTTCATTTCAGCGTTCCTGAATTAGAATTATAGTTTTTATGATTTGAAAGCCTTAGAATATAAAGCTTTTATAACCTTTATAACCTTTAACATAGAAATAAAAACTTTTTATAAGCATAGATAAATCACAACTATGTTTTATTACATTTATTCAATGACCATTTTAATCTCTCTCTCTCTCTCTCTCTCTCTCTCTCTCTCTCTCTCTCTGTCACTCTCTCTCTGTCTCTCTCAATAATTTTTTTTCACCAAATAAAATATTCATGATTGAATGTTGATCAATTGGATTGCTTAATCTGGTGACAATATCTACATGGATATCCATGAGAGGGCAAGAATATCAGAATTCCATTCAAGCATTTCAGTAAGTATACTCATTCATATGCTCATTAGATAGTTCCATACTGCCATTTGTGCACAACTACTAATTCTAGCCCTTTGTTTGATGTAATTCTTAGTGTTTTCCAGAAATAAATATAAATAAAAAAAATCTGAAACATTTGCATGTTGTTATACATACTGTATTTTATCATTTGATGATGTCCCCATGAAATGTAATTTTGTGGCCACTTTATATTTTGAGTATACTCTGTATTTCTACACATTTATCCACAAAGCATTGTGAAAAAAGTAAGTACTTAATTTCTTAAATGTTTAGAGCAGTGGTTCTCAACCTTTGGGTCGGGACCCCTTTGGAAAACACATATTTTCAATGGTCTTAGGAACCAACACACCAATTTTATGCTTGGGGGTCACCACAACATGAGGAACTGTATTAAAGGGTTGCAGCATTGGGAAGGTTGAGAACCATGGGTTTAGAGGTTCTTCAATTTTGAAGATATGTTAAAAACATGCACTCATCTGTTAATCTTTTAATGTATACTTTAATTGGTCTTAGTTATGGTTTTTATATTCATCTCTCTCCTTTCTCTTTATTTTCTTTAGCCAATTGTCTTTGTTAAAGAATTACACCATCTTCATAGAAGCAAACATGTACTTTATTTATGGTTCAATAGTGTTCACAAGGAGGTAGAAGAAAATACATTGTTCTACAGGAGACAATAACAAATCATTACAAAGGCATAATGGCAGAATAAGGTTCAGGAAATCATATATATATATATGTGTGTATATATATATATATATATATATATATATATATATATATGTATATATGTATATATGTATATATGTATATATGTATATATGTATATATGTATATATGTATATATGTATATATGTATATATGTATATATGTATATATGTATATATGTATATATGTATATATGTGTATATGTGTATATGTGTATATGTATATATGTATATATGTATATATGTATATATGTATATATATATATTTGTGCTGATAAATAAATAAAGGGAGAGTAGTATAGATCTATTTCAAGCTATTTAGCTCTCATCAGCTAGCCATACCCTTACTGGGATTCGAACCTGGGCTTCGAAGGGTATGGCTAGCTGATGAGAGCTAAATAGCTTGAAATAGATCTATACTACTCTCCCTTTATTTATTTATCAGCACAAATACAACACAAATGTAACAAAGGCAACAGTAAAAATATTGGGTTTCTGTCTGGATTTTCTCTTATGGCGAGCCGATAGACAGAGAATGGAAGCAGTGAGCTTCCTCCCATATTTGGGCCTACCAGGGGTTGTGACACTAATGATAGATAGATAGATAGATAGATAGATAGATAGATAGATAGATAGATAGATAGATAGATGATAGATAGATAGATAGATATAGAGATGATATAGAGATATAGAGATATAGAGATATAGAGATATAGAGATAGAGATATAGACAGAGATAGATAGATAGATAGATAGATAGATAGATAGATAGATAGATAGATAGATAGATAGATATTAGTAGCTTCAATCTGCCCCTTAGGGATGTTTAGAACAACAAAGAGATAAGCTTTGTTTTTCCAAATCTTAATTTAAACCATTATGAATTCCTTTTACAAATTCCAAATTTTGAATGCCATTTATCTTCCACCAAATTGACAGTTGGAACAGTCCAAACTTTAAAAGAAGAATTTTTTAAAAATTGAATGGATGCTATGATTTTCATTTTAAACTGAGTATTGGGTGAGAATAATAGTCTTTCTCATTTTCTATGTTAAAGATTCCATGCCATTTTTGAGTGGCATTATTTACTGACATTTCAATTGGACTAAGGGAATTTTCATCTTTAGATATACTCATTTTAGTATAAGTTATTACTAAAACCTACAAGGCAAAAATACTCACAATTAGACTTCATAGATAGTTATTACCACTAAATCTATGTGATGTGCATATTTTAAAGATGAGTTTAAATTAATGAAATAAAAACTTGGACAATCTCATTTTGTCCAAGCAGCTATCTTAATAACAGTAACAAAAATGTCAGTACATTCTAGATGATAGCTTATTTAACAAACAATGATATTTCAGTGAACCCCACTGATTTTTAAAAGAAAAGAAAAAAGAAAAAGTTTGTTAAATACTGCTTTATTACTATTGATTTTGTCAGGTCCAAAGAACCAAGAACAACACAAAGTAACTCTTAAGTAACTGTATGTACTGTATACTGAAATCCTGCCAGACTAAAGCCCTTATCTGCATAACTACTAGATACCCTGTTCCTGGATACCAAAAATTCCAAGTTATGTTGCCTCTTTGCTCTCTCTGAAACAGACTCTCCCTCCTGTGACTGGACTACATTCCATCACAGATTGGAAGAACATTATCTTCAAGGAAAAGCAAATATTGCAGATATTAATTTGACCTTGGGACTAGATTTCAGACTGCCATACTCCTCTGAATTATATATGCCTTATATCAAATAGGAATAGATTCTCCATACTCTTTTTATTATTCGTCTTTTAAAGACCAACCAAAGCCAAAGCGAAAATCACTCAGACAAGTTATTTGTCCATTTTGTAAGGCTTTTTTTGCTGCTTTCATCTTTATTTTTCTATGGTTAGTCTAGTTTTTTTGCATTCTATTTTTTCTTTCTCTCTTGGATTGATCTTTGTGAATATCTGAGAGTGCTTGATTCACTCTAGTAATATTTCATTGTTCCTGGGTACCTATAGATTTGCACCAGAAAAAAGAAGGATGCACATAAATATAACATTTTTGAGGACAGATGATAGGCAGGCCGGCAGGCAGGCAGGCAGGCAGGCAGGCAGGTAGGCAAAGACAGAGCAGGCAGGTACCTAGGCATGATGGATCCAGCAGTTGCCAAGATGAAAATTGTGATTTACAGCTTCAGATGTTCTTAGAGGAAAATATTAACTTGACCCTTTAATTATAGTGTATTCCTGTACATACTTAGACATTTGAAAGTTGGAGACAAATTGTTGTAACTCTGTTCCTAAATACTAGTATAAATCCAAGAGTGTGAATGGTGGAGTTGAAATTGGTTCTTTGTTTATTAAGCTGTGTCCAAGACCTTAGAGTTCCATTTTATTCATCTCACATTGCCTAACCTATAAGAAGTAAATAACAAGATCATTGCAGTATGGGAGAACTGTAGCTGAGAGTGGCCAATATGCTGATAATACTGTTCTCTATTTTCTTTATATAATTGGAATCAGACACAATTGTACAGATTCAGAATCAATATCTGCATAATCCAGAGAGATATGTATGTTTAACCCAATACATTGGTAGCTCTGTAGGCACCTTGTCAAGGAATTGGATAAATGATTGGTGAGATTTCACATTCCTTGAAAAACATGTATGCAATTTTGGGGTACTCTTTAATAAATTATCATCAGAAGCTAAAGTAATCTTGATTGGTAGAATGTTTTTGGTCAGTAGAACATTTAGTTTTTTGCAGTTTTTAATCTGAATTTCTGTGGAATGTATCTCTTGGTACATACTTTCCAAATATTACCCTCTATTAATAAAGCTGTATTCTGCAACCCACCATATGAAGTTGAGTGAGTGGGGAAATTTTCTCAGTAAGGACTCCCTGAATAATGAATTTCTTCTCTTTAATGCTTTGGCTGGCATTGGTACTGACTTACTCTCAGCACCCATTTGGAAAAGACTTGGATACTGCTGAGTTCAGCTCAATTTATTTTGATTTTATTTGTTTATTTGTTTGGCGTGTTCAGTTTTAAATGACTACTGTTTCATTGTTCGTAGACTACTTTGGGCTTTATTGGCTAGAAAAATAAATAAATAAACTTCTAAATTAACACTAATTCTCTCTCTCTACACAGTCTGCTTCCCTTGCACACTTCCTTTCCATCACTTTTAAATCCCACTATTGAAATATATATGTATATTTCAAACTGTGAAACCTAGCCATTGGAGCATATTGGAAATGTCAGCACAGTTGTGTTCCGAAGACTAATGCAGACAGTTGGGTATATTTAAAATGTAATTTGGTAGCATTATTGGTGGTGATAAAAATGCCATTAATTATCAAAGCTCTTTTCTTCCTTCTTCCAGTAATATAGATAGGACATGTGGAATGATAGTTGAAGAATTTTATATTTTATCTTAGCAATAGTCCAATCTAGATCAACTTCCTGCAAATAAAACTTCCACTAGATGAAAAGAATTTTTCATTATAATAAATAGGAAGTCTATTCTCAGGGTAAATCTAATTTGGTGCAAATTAGTAGGGTCTTATACTCCTGTGAGGCAAGTCTCTTTCCAGTTGACCTTGACATCTGATGTAATCATAGACATATCCACATAGCTTTTTGACAACAATTCAGAAGTTATTTGCCTGTGGGGTCTTCAGAATGATTTGTTTTAAAAATTCTCCAATCCAGCTGACTGCCAGATATTCTCTGGAAACCTTCCCTCCAAGGAATAATTGCATCTACCCCTAGATAAATTCAAAGCTCAGTCGAGGTCAGGCAGGTGATGCCAATTGCTTATGCCCTGCAGCTATGCCAGAGTACAAATCCATAATCAAGAAATAATCAATTATCATGTTACATTTTGACTTTAAGGGTGGTAAAAATATCAGTTGATAACAATGCTAATATTTTCAGCTAAGATCCAAGTGGCAGTAGAAAGGAATAGAGGATGAATGAGAGGTTCTGATTACATGACACTTTATTTCTGTTTCACTATTTTACATTTTGTATATGAACTGCAGAATAAAATGCAGGAAGCAGTTCTCTTCCATGTGAACAGTATAATAAATGTAAAAAACCAAATCTTAAACATCCATTGCAAACTATTTTTAAATAACAATTTCGTTGGTTGTTCAGTGCATTTGTTTCTAACATACTCCTTCTGATCTAATTGATTCTAATAGTGCCTTTGTGACCTTTCCTGTACCACTAGGTTGATTTTTAAAATCAGCAGGCTTATTCTCCATACAGAAACCAATTTCTACCTAATTAGACTATTAGTATCCTGCCTCCAGCAATGACTTATAATTGATTCATGAGTTTCTCATCATTTCACAATCACAAAATCATGTAATCTGGAATAAATTCATTAAGCAAAATTTATTTAGTATATTGATGTTAAAAAGTATTTCTATAAGCATGTATGCAGAATTCTAACAGCTCCACCAAATTTAGAAAAACTATTTATATGATCACTAGTCATATGAATATATTGAACCCAAAACTGGAACTTTCTTATGGAATTTGTCCATATTGAGCAAAGTAGCTGGGTAAACCAAAAAAAAGAAAGAAAGGAAGGAAGGAAGGAAGGAAGGAAGGAAGGAAGAAAGAAAGAAAGAAAGAAAGAAAGAAAGAAAGAAAGAAAGAAAGAAGAAAAGAAAAAGGAAGAAAGAAAAGTAAATTTATAGCAATAAACTAAATTCATAAAAAGCATCAAAACTAAGTCAAAGCTTTTCAGAAATTGCAGGATAGATTATAGCAGTATTAACTACTAACATATAAATAATGCAATACCCAAGAAAGAATAAAAGAACTGAGGCCAAATACATGGTTTCTTCCAATAATAGAAAAATAATATTTAACAATAATACAGTTTGTTCTACATTCAGTTAGTCACAATACTAAGCCCAACATTTCATTTGAATAACTTGATGCTAAAATTCTGCAATAATGCAAGGGAATCTGCTAAAAAATAGTTGAGCCTTTTGTTTTGTTTTGTTTTGTTTTGAAATATTACTCTTCCTAATGAAATCAAGCAGAATTATGTGGTTTTGAGTACAGAGAAAAAATAATCACCTGCAATTTTTGAAAGTTCAAGAATACAAGAATATAGATAGCACAAGGGTACAAGTAAATGTATATAAGGGAACTGTACTTCATCTGGACAAGTTAATTTGCACTACAGAAGAAACGGCAGGTTTTTTTTTTAATTGAGACTCAGAGCATTGGCAATGTGCATTGTTGACAAACTTTGTATGACTTTGAGACATCATCCAGTGGTTCCACTAGCCCAAAAAGTCTTATGTGCTGGAATTATATACCAAAGCTCTGAAAATCAGAAGCCTCTGAGGCTGCCACATGCTCTCTGCCAGCATATCTGCGTATACTAATTTAACTTTGAAGTGGTGTTCAATCTTTTATCAAAATGAAAGTTTTGCATGGGTCTAACCTGATTATAAATATTTTAGCCTTTGAAATATAGATCATTAATGTTATAAAAACATGATAAAATTCATTTTAATGCCAAAAATCTTGGGAACTTGACAATATTTGTTTCCTGAAGTTCAAATTAAACAGCCATGGTGGTATAGTGGTTAGAATGCAGTATTGTAGGCTAACTCTGCATTCCACTACTAGGAGTTCAATCCTGACCCGCTGTCTCAGTCTTCCATCCTTCTGAGGTCGGTAAAATGAAATCCAGATTGTTGGAAGCAATATGCTGACTCTGTAAA
Organism: Thamnophis elegans; assembly: GCF_009769535.1. Taxonomy (NCBI): domain Eukaryota; kingdom Metazoa; phylum Chordata; class Lepidosauria; order Squamata; family Natricidae; genus Thamnophis; species Thamnophis elegans. The sequence goes on from NC_045549.1 coordinate 51,127,861, forward strand.
CCACTTAGAGAGTGTTGTAAAGCCCTATGAAGCTGTAAATAAGTCTAAGTGCTATTGCTATTATTCAAACTTATAAAAAATTTCTAGGTGGAATAGAATTTCTCTAATTGTGTTGGTCAATGTTTTCTACACACCCACACATCCCTACACACCCACATATCTGCTATAAAACAATAATTTGTGCATGCCTCTGGTATCTTAATCATTTATTCAGTCTTGTAATAAGTTCTCAATGTTCTTGATTATATTTGAAAATTGTCAGCTAAAAGTACAGGATAACCTTTCAAAAATGTCATGAAAGTATATATTACAGTTGGTACAGAAGCTCTTCAGTGTTTTGTTGTATAATGGGCAATTCACACATTCATTTCATCACTGATCTTTTTATCACTTAGAAAATATACAAACCTGTGTCTGTTTAGCTTTTGAACAAAGTTTTATTTCCATTAGGTGGTTTTGTTTACTGCACCCAGACTATAGACTTTGCACTGAAAATGAAGGCTTATCACTAACTTTCTCTATATTGTTAAACTACAGTCAATTTTTAAAAAGAAACACAAATGGTTCTATCTAGTTGTTAATTATCCTCAGTATTTTTTGAAGACAATGTAACTTCCTGAGGTTCATCTCCAGAGTCAAATTCAGTGTAACCAAGTTGTTTCCATTGGTTCTCAGGAGATGATTAAAAGAAACAAATAATTATAGAGCCAGTGACAAGAGGGTAATTACTAGACATCAAGATAATGCAGAAATGGGGAACTGACATTTGTACACTTCAGTTTTAAAGCAAGGGGCTGGAAGGCTTCTGGTAAACAATTACCAATTCTCTCATCACTTCAGTAGAAGTTTAAAATATACACAATTTTCATCTCTTGTGTTTGAATGTTATGCACATGACAGCATGTGTGAACTGACTGATGCCTTCGGGCACTTTTAATTTGATAAGTAGGCATGTTCATCACATTTGCTGAAACAGTTATGTTCACAGTGCATTAAATGTATCCAATTTATTTAAAGCTAAATTTCGTACCTCCTTGGTCTATTTTCCATCCTGACCTATTCCTTTTCTCAACATAGTCTTCATTTTCCTTGAGAAATACAATTGTACGGCACTTTCATGCACAGAAATAGTCAGCATCAAGTCATCTATAATGGAAAATAAAAGAAACACAGTTTATGGCTTGGTACCAATTTAAAGACTATCCCAATAGGAGTTACAGTGTGTTAATTTGAAGGCTATTTCAAAAAAAGAAGAAAATTAAGAAAGGAGACGGAAACAGTCACATGGACAATTAGTAAGAGAAGAAGATAAAGGGATTTTGTTATCTATACTTAATTTTTAAAAAAGAGATCAGACATTCAAGATTATTGTAGAATATCCACTAATAAGGAATGCAAAATATTGGAATGTAAGAATGAACCTTAGCAAGTATTTAATTAGCAAGTAGTTATGTATAAATAGACCTGTTTTATACATTTAAACCCAGGGAATAAAAGAGAATGATAGCCATTTTCATGTGTTATAGCCAGTGACGTGCGGTGAGGTTTATGGCTGGTGAGGCACTATGTTGGACATAGCAGCGGGGCGGGCAAAAGCTGCTTTCTTTCTTTTGCCCAGAAGCTGCAGCTTCTGGGCAAAAGCTTCTAAAAAAATGCCCTCTACAGGAGGAGGCAAGAGAACCACGTGCCTCATCTACATAAGGAATTTTTCAGCTTTTAACCCTTGCTTAACTCTGCTTGAGTGATCATAAAGTCAGACTAAATGAGGCACGTGGTTCTCCCGCCTCCTCCTATAGAGGGCACTTTTTTAGAGGCTTTTTTAAACAGTTAAGCACTAAGCAGAGTCATCCACTATGACTCTGGCAGCAACTACCTCAGCCTTTTTCCTTTTACATTTTTTTTCTTTTCATGATGACAGTGCTCTGCCTCCCCTGCCTTCCCTGACTGCACATCACTGGTTATAGCCCAAGACAGGAACATGGATGTAGAAGACTAAGAAGCTGCGATCTGTGTCTAAATTTTGAGATTATTCAACTCATCATAACCCAAGGTATTAATGTGTCTTGGGGTAGGAGTCATTCTCACCTAAACAAGATAACCATATAAGGTTTTAAAAGCAGAACAGTACTAAATATGCTTAATTTATGCTGTGAAAACAAAATTACATGTCATCAGTTGAAAAAGGGTATGGGAATGTTATCTTAAGTTTAAAAATGTAACAGAGGACATTATTTCATTTCATATGTCTCTATAATATTAAGTTTGATGATATCATTGGATTGTAATATCTGAAATGGTACAAATAAAAAATGTATTATAATTTCTAAAAAGGTACCAAACATTTTTTATTCTCTTAAAAAAGAATATGTAGCTAAACTTTTTTTAAAAATAAAGCATATGATAATCCTCAGGATCATAGACATTAACTGTAATTTAGCTGTTTTATGTAAATGTAAGGGCTATGACATGCATGTAACCTTCCACTGGACTGATTTATGGTTGTTAAATATTTTTTCTATGCCAGTCTACTTACGGGAGAGATGAAATCTGTGTGTGCTTGAATCTCATATGCTATATTCACTGTTCAGTTCATGATTTCTAGAAAAAAAAATCAAAATGTACTTTCAAGAAACTATAGCCAAGTAATGTACAAATAATCAGATTACAGCATGATTTTTCCTCACTGTAAGTATGTATAGTGCTTCATAAACTGTCAGTGCATACTACACATTTTAATGCGTAATAATAATATTACATGTTAACAGTTACTAACCTATAACTTTATAACTCATAAATCATAACTGCATTGATAGCTTTGCTAAAAGAACCAGATGAGTTCAGTGCAAAAACAAGCAGTTTGTGCAACCATGTGGAACAATTGCTACAAAACAGCAATAGCCACACTACACTAAACTTCATAAATCCCATTTAACAGTAAGGATAGAGTCTGAGTTTAAGGCTTCTTCCTCTTTAAATTTCATGAATTTTGAATTACAGTGGAACATCTTCTAAAATAATTATAACTCTCAATTGATTTTATTATAATAAATGCAATCCAAGTGCATGCCTAATTAATTTGTCTAATTATTTACAACAAATTGTTTGCACACAGAATAGAAATAGTGACGCACAAGCAAAACTTTTTTAAAAAATAAGACATACATACTTCTTAATCCATAGAGAAATTAATAACATGAGAATGGCTGGTTCTTTCAATATAAACTCAGGCAGTGGTGTATAAACATTATTACAGCTCTTATTTCAGAATAATCTTTCAGCAGTCATTAGGTACTGTATATGTTCAAATATTATTATTGTCTGCAGTATATTGATTTTAGATAATAAACATAACAGAATAGCATTGTCAAGTAAATTTAAAACTGATTTGGAACAGATTAACTTTCAACTTATTCATGCATCAAGGGAAGCCATTTTTCCTCTTCTACATTACTTCTAAATATATACAACAGTAGTCTGCAATCCAGATTTGCATCTCATCAATGTTTTACTCTAATTTTTAAAAATGAAAACAAAAATTATTTCTTTTTGAATATATACTATGTAATGGAAAATAGTCTGAAAACTTAAGTAGCTCAGAATTAATATAAAAGAAGATATCAATATGAAAGAAGCTTGGTGTACCAAATGTATTAATCTTGTCATATCAAATATAGTATATTAATGTTTGAAACATCAAACATATGCATGTATTTATGTAGACATAGTTTATATTGAAATAATGACTATTCAACTCTAATAATTTTTAATTATATATTCTCCATCAGTGGGTTTTTTGGGTGCAGGAGGAAAGTGGAAATTCTTCTGTGAATGTAAATAAAAAGAATCTGAATGTAAATAAAATGTATTACTCTGGCATTTTACATAGGGCAGATGTTATATTTTACTGGTTGCTAAGCTCTGTGTGATGGTCTGCTTCTGAGAAGCACATATCTAACAAAAAAGTATGTTTGCCTTAGAAGCTACTGTGTTTAATCAGAACAAAAGCTATCCAGGGTTGGAAGAGATGTTTCAAATTTGTTATGCTCCAGAATAATCCACTTTTCATACCTGTCTTACATGGAATCATGTACAATTCAAAAAAAAAATCAAATCAAATTCAAGGTAGCTTGCTTACAACTTAGCTTTGATTATCTTTTAGCTTTAATTCTTAGCTTTTTTGTCTCTTTTTTTGAATATTTTTTTATTTTATTCAGAAAATTACAAACTCCCTCCCATAAAAAGAAGGAAAGAAATTTACAAAAACACAACAAAGATACACAAAACATTAGGAAAGAAATAAAATGTTAAAGTTCAAATCTCTATTAACAATCTATTATTGTATCTAACCTGTAGAAAGTCTAAAAGGCTTTCTAATTACCATAAATAACCACAATAAATGTCTCTGATCCACTCAGGATCAAATATCTTTGTTTGATTCTTAACAATAAAACTTTTTCTTAAGACTTTGATTGAGAACTTTCCCAACAATTATATCTTATTCACAAAAATCATAAACCTTTGTTATTGATTATTTTCCCAAAAAACTCTAATCCAAAAAGTTTTCTAATTAGATATAGTAAATCCATTTCCCAATCACAAATCAATCTTCTTAAGATAGTTAAAATGATGATGTTGGGAAAGAAGCCACAGAGAACTTTTAGATAGTATTTAGTATCACAATTAGGAAGGATAAAAAAAAAGAAAGAACATTTCCATCATATATTAAAAAATTAAAAAGTTTAGAAGATGCAAAATCCCTGTAGTGAAAACCCAATACAAATGAAAATCCAAACAGGTCATTTTCACTGCCCAGGAAATCTGTCAACCTCCATATGAAAGGAGAAAAAGATATTCCAGAATTCTTTACTATTTTTAGCTTAGCTAAAAATGAAAAAAATACAAAAAATAAAGCAGCCCGCACTCAGATAAACAGGGATTGATCCTGAAAAATGATGATCAATGATCTACAAGGAGAAAACGCTACTGTCCACTAACACAACAAGACAAGCTATTGTATAAACAAGGAGCACACACATCAGATTAGGTAATGAAAAGTCTGCAAGCAAGCTATCAAACACACAGAGCACTAAAGACTCCACAGACCAACTCTGAGCAACATATCTTCTCTTTTGTTGAAAAAAAAATCTATACTTGGACAAATTAGATAAGAAAATTATGGCTCTTTTTATTATTCTTGTGCAATGTAAAGGGGGAACAGACTACCCTTGTTGATTGTTTTGAAATGCCCATTCAAATGTTATCAATGTGGGAATCAGCACTTACAAGAATTTTTAGTGAGAATGACTTGAAAGGGTTTAATGTGCATATTTTGTAAATGGGGATAGTGGGATGATATAGAGTGACACCAGTGGGAATAATGCTCCAAGTGGAAAGAGAGGTAAACAATGAGGGAATCCTTCTACTTAAAATGGTGCCATCGAAATATAATTCTCCTCTGTAAACGAAGCATCAGTATCTATCATGATGCCCCTCAGGCAAAAGTCTAGGAAGACTGTGTCAACTGGTTTGTACAAACTGGAGCAAACAGATTAGATAACATGACTGACTGAAGCTATCTATTCTGTATATATTTATTTAGGATTGTGTACTATTCATTTATGAGCCAAGTCATCAAAAGAATGTAATATTTTGAGAAGTATTTCTATAGAATGAATCATCATTTATAAGCAGATCCTGAAATCTCCATGGTAATAAATATGGAATTGTGATTTATTTTTAAAATACAGAAACCCCAAAAGATTTGTTGCACCTATTTCCAAAAAGTGGGTTATTTCTTATACTGAATTTTAGAGGTAGCATATAATAAAAACTTAGCGCTACAAGAACCAAAAAGAATATATAAAACTATATGCAAACTTGTTTGTTCTCCAGAACAATTCAGCAGGCTTTATTTAAAAGACTCACAACAATTCTTTAAGTCAAATGCAATAGAGAGTTTACTGAATGCCAAGGGAGTTGTCTATAGGCAAATTGATCTTCATAAGCTGTTCATTATCTTCATTGTCTGCTCATTCCATCTCAGATTACTAAACTATGCGAAGAACTGAGTTGAACTCTGCTATTTTCTATAGAGGTTTCCTATGCAATTTTAGAAAAGTGTACTATTGAGTTTTTCCTATTACAGCGGACAAAAACGATAAAGGACTTAAAAGCTATCACACACATATATGTATTCTGATATTTCCGTGCTTCAGTTAGTGATTTTTTAAATAAGCCTATAAGATTTATTTCTTATATGTGGATTCAAAACATATTCAAACAACTTTAAGATTAACTCCTAGCACTGGCCTGCTATGTGTCTGAATGTGGCACTTTTCTTTTGAACATGTTTCATCTTCAAAAGAAGCTTCCATCCAAGAAGCTTCTTCAGGTCTGACAGGATAGTGGGGAATCCTTCTTCAATTTTCCACTATACTGTCAGAGCTGAAGAAGCTTCTTAGATGAAACATCTTCAAAAGAAAAAAACAAGAAAGTCCAGTTGCTTCCTGGAAAAGAACCTTTGGGACAACCATGACCTGGATGATTGAGAATCTCTACAGACTTTAAGAATTTCTACAGACTTTAAGTATAATGCTGGTTTAGTAATAATGTTCAGCAATAGTAATATCTAGTTGAGAAGTTTCCATTGATCACATCCCACAAAAGTAGATAAGGGAAAAAAATAAATATCTTAATTTATCCCTTATTAATTTACCATAGTTCCAAGAAAATCAATTTAACTGCTATGAATGGCTCATATTTTCTTCCTTATCTGTTTGTTAGAAATTTGGCTTTTGTTCTACATATAAGCACTTGTTATGGGAAATTTCATCATGCTAGTCTATTTACTTTCCTGGTAAATAGAGTACTATTCATAAGATGAATATATGCCTGAAGAGGGCAGTGGTGATGGGTAAATATACTTACATTTGGTCTGCATCATTTTAATGTCTTTTTATTGAAAAAATACATTTAATTTTCAACTTAAACTATAATTTAAAATATACAAGTAAAATTGTAAATGTATATCTTTTTTGAAAATATGTACTTACCTGTCTAAGTTGCTAGGAATTGTTTAAGCACAAAAAGCAAAGAGTTATATTCTAATTTGCTTATTAGTTGAAAAGGTTCAGAATAATCATCTAATTTGTTACCCTAAAACCTTCCTGCATAGATTTTTAGAGGCCCATGTGGTATTGGAAGAAATATACATCTGGTTCAGTTCCAAGCAGGGAGAAAGACACTGGAAACGTGGAGGCTGATTGAAAAGAGGGTTTATTAATGGATAGGACTACATGGGTTTGAAGTCCTGGGTAGCTGACGTGAGGAGTAGAGAGTGAGGGTTATTTATACACTCTCTTGGGCCTTGCCCTTGAGCTTCCTGTTCCTGTGCAAGAAATATATTTCATTGACTGTAGTCAGATTCCCATGGGGCCATGTGGGATCATGTTTGTCTGAATCAAGTTTGGTTGAAGCCTGGCGGGTGATGCAATGTCCCCAGGTTATTTTGCAATCCCTTAAGCCCTGCTACTAGAAAATCCTATTATGTCCTGGAGAGTCATGTCTCAGTCCCATCACCCTGGAGCTGAAGGTTTTGTTTTGTTTTGTAGATAGGCTAGCCCAGTCCTTCTCAATGGGGACCAAATATCTTCTGGTGGCAGGGAGCTGAAGTTCTGAGTTTCTGTTTCCCTTAAGATATATTAGGGGAAATATAATACAATATCTTTCTTTTTAATATTTCTTAAAATATTTCATTCTTCTAGAAGGGGTAGGGCTAACTTTCTATAGTGGGAAAGTACATGCTTAATTACCTTTTTTTCCACTCAAACCACCTGAGTATTGTTACATTCTAATGAATTTGAGAACATTGAATTTTGAAGCATTCTTATACAACAAATTTCAAATGCTTGCTCAGACAAGATTATTCTCTGACCATCACATGATTCACATGATTATGAGCTACAATTGTTTCTTAAACTTCATTTTTAATTTAAAAAAGAGGATTGCCTAGAATGCTTTGTAGATATGGGATCAGATAAGGATTAGTCAATGGATTAAGCAATAGATTCATGCTTCTCATGCTGCACATACTTAGTTGTGGTGAAAGTCCTAGATGGATCTTGGCTGACATTTTCAATCTGATGTAGTTTCATTTGGTTGACTGTATAGAAAATTCTAGAAGAATTTTAAATGAATAAGCAACAAAGAAAACTGTGAAGCTACAGAATATATTATGAGCATTTTCTAAATAGATAAATTATAAATAGTACATTAATTAATTTATCTAAAATAAAATGTTTGGTATATAAATGTTATGGAAATACCAAATGACAGTTTTGATTTATAAACTCAAATCACATGATAGAATTGAAAATGCAGAAATGAAATGAATATATTCATTCTGTTAAAGTTTATAATTATTTCTTCTTTTCTTTTATATGTTTATCCATGAATGAAAAAAATAACTAGGTATGATTTTGATGAAGAGTAGATTCTTAATTTTATTCAGAACTACAAAACTGCAGTCCTAAGAAGGTGCTAAATCACAGCTATTACAAGTTATCATGCTTTTAGAGTTCATGGAAGTTATAGTTTAGATTAAAATTAGGTTTCCTACTTTTGTTTGAATAATATTTCAGTTCCACCATTAAATCCATCGCTTCCTAGAGGATTATGAGTTTGATGACATAGAAGGACACAAAAGCTACAATGAATCTGAGAACTGTCCTAACAGCATGATCCTGACAAATGTGACAGAGGGAAACTAACAACGTCATCCTTGCTACTATGACAGGGAAAGGGAGGAAGCAAGGGGTAGGTGATAAAGAGAAAATTGGATCATCATAAAACAAATAATATTTGGTTTAATAGAGAGAATTCTGATTTTCATAATGTGAAAGTGGTTAGTGAGGCTCCTAGAGTTCATATGAGAGCATTTTACATGTATCCTGGTTCATAAAAAAATAAAACAATGAAGATGGTTATCTGCCAAACCAATGAAAAAATGATAGTTCTTGCAAAAAATATAAAGAATACCTGTAGTATAATGTTTTAAAGAAAAAAATGATCAGGGTTATAAACAGGGGTGGGATCCTACCAGTTTAACAACCGGTTCGTTGGGCGAGCGCTGTGCGCAAGTGCACAATTTACAGAAAAATCACCTTCCACATTATTACTGGGGAGGAAAACAGCTGAGGTGCAGCAATCCACTCTGCTGCACCAGTTATCTGGGCTTCAGAAAAGGGAGTATAGGTGAATATAGTGCAGGAGCAGGAGGGCGGGTGGCCCCAGATCAAAGTTGGAGTGAACCAGTTCGCTCCCAGCTGATAGTCTGAGCTACTAGTTCACCCGAATTGGTCAGAACCAATAGAATCCCACCCTAGTTATAAAGCTCAGATTGTTTGTTTAGTTTTAAATTAGCCTGGGCCTATTTTAGTGAGATGTTGCAGACCTAAGCCACTGTTACTTTCTCATCTGGAAATCCCCTTCCTTTTATAGCCATCAGTAAGGCAGTACAATTACAATCTAAACTGGGAATGACAATAGTACTCTTTTAATACTGATTCATCAAGTGTGTTATTCTTAAGGTGAAAAATTCTGCAGAGAGTAGACTCCATTCAAGATTTTGTCATTCAAGATTTTGTCATTGGTAAGACAACCTGTGCATTTAGATGACTGTCATCCCAATGTTGAAGGTGTGTTTTTTCTGCAAATACACCCATAGATTGGGTACCATTTTAAAGCAGGATAAAAAATGTGAATTAAAATTAAAAGATAAAAGCCTGCTTCTAAGACATGTACAAAAGCAGGAAAATGTCATAAGCCTTAAACCACAAAATTCCAGTAAAAATTCCAGTAAAAGTTCTTATGTCAAATGTCCAAAACCACAGAGTTCAGCTAAAGTTCATATAGAGTCATGTAGCCTCACTTCACCAAGTGGATCAAAGAATTATAAATGGACAGGGACAGGCAGAAATTCAGTCTCTATTTCAATACATCCCATTCACCACTACAAATTGGAAACAACATTACAGACCATTGTCTGCTAAGCTTCAGGAGGTTATTGACTTCTTCAGGGTTACTATTAAAACCCATAATCCAACCTGGCAGGATTGGAACAGTTGATGACTACTCTCCTTAATGATGAAAAGAGAAAAATTAAGTAGTGCCATTGGAAAAATCCTAAAGCCCGCAGATGGAGGAAGCTTTCAGGCTGCGCTAAATTTACAGTTTCCAAGACAAGATCCACAATGGGATTCCTATGGAGACATGACTTCCCTCTGTGACTGTCAGGCACTAATTCTTAAGGTTTTAGAACAGACTGCAAAACCTCCAGTGAAAAAGTCCAAGCCTTCTCTTGTAATCCAAAAACTGGACGAAAGTCCCAAAGCCTTTTTTCCAAAGGCTGTTTGAAGCATATAAAACCTACACCCCAATCAATCCCCTGGATCCCAAAAATGCCCGCATGCTAGCCATGGCTTTCATATCTCAGAGAGCCACGGACATTAAATGGAGGCTCCAGAGGCAAGAAGGGACCTTAGGAATGAATATGAGCCAATTAATGGAAATTGCATGAAGGGTCTTTGTGAATTGAAGAAAGGAAGAAAGATGACAGGATGCAACGTAAAGCTGAATTGCTGGCAGTTGCGTTGTCAAATAATTCCAAAACCCAGGGCAGAGATAGATGTAAGTGGTGTAAGAAAGAAGGCCACTGGCTACAAGAATGTCCCAAGAGACTTGAAGTCAGAATAAGGAGACAAGGAAGTGGACAGAATAGAAGAATGGGACCTGGTCAATTGACGTGAGAGATCAAGATTTATGATTCCCAGAGCAGAAAAAGTGGAAGAGGAATGAAGTCCCGTGAATTCCAAGACAAAAGCCTAAGTCGGCACCAAAAATGGACAGAAGCTAAAAGCTTGGCCACAATAGATGATCGGTCTAAAGACTGAAGGGGACCAGGGTTTAGTCAAGCCCTCCCCCCACAACCATTGGGCTGAATGAAGATAGGGGGCAATAATGTAACCCTTTTTGGTAGACACAGGAGCATCTAGATCCATGATTACAAAACCCTTGGCTCCCTTTTCCAATAATGTATTAAATATCCAAGGGGTTGATGGTCTAATAAATCGTCATCCTGTATTAAAGCCCCTGAAATGTTCTCTGAATGGAAGAAATGTAGAACACCAGTTCCTCCATATGCCTGAGTGTCTAGTTCCTCTTTTGGGTCATGACATCCTATGCAAAATGGGAGCTACCCTATCCTTTGAGGAGAATAAGATGGCCCTGATGATGAGGTACCCCCCCCCCCGATGAGATGTGGCGAGTAATGGTGACTCAAGAGAGCTAGGTCCTAATTCCTGGCAGGAGTTTGAGGCGGATGTGTAGGAGAAAATGGAGTTTTCTTTCTATGTGGGAAAAATGCATATCTATGCTTTCCTTCCAACTAGACTGGTACATGCACCCTAATGCACCTCCTCTCTAAAATGGGGATGCTAAGTGGACATGTCCCAGGCTCTCCCTGTACCTCTAATGGGACATGTCCAGAAAAGAGTGCCACTCCTAATCCCACTGTTAGCACTCCTGGGAATAGGGATAGCAATTGGAATAGGTATGGGTGAAATTACCCACTCCATCACACAGTTTAGGCAGCTGTCAGAGAAATTCCAAGAAAGCCTAAACCAAATTGCTGGCACCCTGGTTGAGATCCAAGATCAAATAGACTCCATGGCAGCAGTAGTTTTACAAAACCGACATGCCATAGATCTCTTAACTGCTGAAAAAGGTGGGCTATGTGTATTCCTGGGAGAAGATTGCTGTTTCTATATGAATAGAACAGGTGCGGCCCGAGGGGTAGTCAAAGACTGCAAGGGACAGATGCATGGTTTTCTTGGCTACCGGGATCAGGTTGGATTAAACAAATGCTGTTTCTTCTGCTATGTGCGATCGTAAGCCTAGCCTTTCTTCCTTGCATAGTACCCCTATTCAAGCAACTTGTTATGAGGTCCATAAAGGAAATATGGGTTGAAAAGGAATTAATTGTGATGGAAAGCTTTATTGACTGTAGGATTGCCCCACATCCCTATGATAAAGATAAAATTTCAGATACTGGCACGTATGCTCAACTTGCATTCTTGGGAGTGGAGAAAGTGCCTCCAGAAGATAAGCCCTAAGAATTATTATATATTTATTACTTGTTTCTTTTCTCTCTCAGTGATGTGTATTCTGTATGCTTATATTGTTAATCAAAAACTCTGTAATAGGCTAGACTCAATTGTAGTTATTAATAGAGTCTAGAAGGGAGGGTAAAGCAGGATAACAAACATGAATTAAAATATAAAAGCAAGACGTGGCAGAAGAGAAAGATAAAAGCCTGCTTGTAAGATGTGTACAAAAACAGGAAAATGTCATAAGCCCTAAACCACAAAAGTCCAGTAAAAGTTCCAGTAAAAGTTCTTATTTCAAATGTCCAAAACCACAGAATTCAGCTAAAGTTCATATAGAGACATGTAGTCAGTACCTCTGGCCCAAGACAAAAGGATAAGTAAGACAATATCTACTTATGAGGCTTCTTTCCTCAAGGTAACCAATAAGAAATGAGTTAAGTGCTTCCGTGAGAACATTCCTTTGAGAATGTATAAAAATGCATGCTTCGATGATGAAGGTTGTTCAGAACTTGCAATACTAGCCTTTGACTAGTTTTCTGAACCTGGCTGCCAATAAACTTCTCCTTGAAACCTGAGACATCTAAGCCCTGCAACAATTCCAATTTTAAGACCTAAATTGATTTAGGCATTAGATGTAACAGAGAGATTTGCATTGTACAACATTTAGCAAATCACCAAAAACCTTGCATTTGCTGGAGCAGAGGTTTCTCAAACTTTTGAATGGGGCAAAGAAAAATAATTGCTTTAGTTTATTCATAGTTTTAAAGGCTTCATGTGAGAAAAACATATTAAAAAACGAGATGAAATTATGAGGCTTAATGCTAATGATGGTGAAGATCTAATCAAATCTCATCAAATGAAACAGTAAAGATAGCAGAAGTATTTGAGTTGAAGATCAAGTTGAAGAGCCACAAATTTTAATTTCAAAGGATATAGCAATTGTATTTTGTGAAATCGTATTACTAGTGTTACATTTAGAGAAGTTGGGCTTGATACCACATGATTCTTGAAAGTCAACAGAAGATTTGAAAGCGTGCAGCTCCCAATGAATAATAAATGAAGAAGATTACCAAAAAGAAAAGCACTATTCAGTTATCCTTTGATAATTTTGTAAGGCCAGTTGAACATTCTCCACATTACATTTTGACAGTTCCCTCTGCACCCATGTCATCAGATGACGTTGACCCCAATGCTGTAATCCTGTTTCTTCTCTTCTCTTATCTAGCAGTTAAGTCATTTGTCATTTGCCACCTTCAAGAATTGTTTATCTTGGCTTGAGATATTAGGATTAGTATTGAGGTTAGAATAGGCACTTGCTTAATACCCATTTACAAAAAAATAGCAGGGCTAGACAGCTTTTTGGATTTAATTTCAAAAATGTGTTTCAGAGCACTTGGGGGGACACAAATGTAATCTTGGAACTTCTCAAAGCAGTTAAATCATTTTTTCTTGAGAATCAAAAGCTACCATAGCACTTAGAAATATCAAAAACACTTTTGCAACAGCTCAGTGCTTAGATAAGGTATATACTGTATGTGTATACTTATGCAGTTCTCTTTTCTTAATTGTTTCATCTGGGATTAATGTTTTAATAGAATCAGAGAAAGAAAAGAACTTGCAATTGCCAAAAGTAAAATCATGTTCATTAATGAACTTTTTCATTCATTATGCAACTGCCAATTTTTTTTTTTGCAAGGACAGCAGAGGAATGAAAATATTAGTTATATAGAAATGTTACCTTCAAATCTATTCTTGACGTTTATTCATTTATTGAACTGAGAATACTTCCTCTTTTAGTAAAAAGATACTGCCGCTGGCCTTAACGTCTTTAGTTCTCACTTCTCTTATGAGATATTTCAACCATTTCCAAATACTTCCAAAGCAGTCTTTATGCTGAATTTCTGTGGGGAGCACTACCACTTAGAATGAAGAACACTATAACTATGGATATATAGCCTCTGGGATGATAAGAGAGGGAGGAAGATTTCTTCTCCCTTTCAAAAACATGCATTGAATCTCATATGTGAGCTGCAAGCAATTTCTGATGATAATATATTTGCTAAAGGCTCTCAGAGAGATGCAGCTGCTGTAAAGTTGGCAATGCCATCAGGAAGGCTCAGGTTGAAAAGCAGAAGCCTAAGCAATACAAGCTATAATATAAAATTTGGTTATCTTGGGGATCATCAACAACACCACATTGTAGAATTTAAATATTTAAACTAATAAAGGGCCAGACAAATCGTGTCTAGGATACTTACTTTGGGGAAATTACAGTATGGTTCATTGTGTGCAGATGTAAAATCAAGGTTATTATAAATCTTTTCTGATGCCTAAAGTAAAACAAAAGCTATTAATGTTACTCTAATGTTGGAAAAGTAGTAAATGGAGTAGTAAATGTTTAAAACAAAACTCAGTATACTTATCAACATGTAAATAAAATTGCCTTAATGATATTGATGAGGCACCCTATTTCATACATTTTAGATTGCAGTTTTAAAATTCTGTTTAGTTTTCTCCCCAAAATCACAGAGTGCATATATCCTGTACTTGCATAGTGTTTGCTCACAAAGTTTAGTGTACTCTGCTTAAATATGTAGAAAATTAATATTGGAAAAAGATACATCATAATTGCATTATCCAGTTTTGAGGCATGTGACTGTCTTCTCGAGATATACTAAATCACAACCCCCCCATTTCAAGAAAGCTCAGAACTCCAGATTCATTAAGACTAGTATTTGGGAATATGTCCCACAAACAAATAGTGAGAAAATATAATGCCCAAAGACAGCTGCTGAATATTACTTCCATACTACTGATGTTGTAGCAGATAATTTTGTGTACTATGCTTAGGTCAGACCCTAGGTGGCATAGTTTTAGGTTGCCCAAGCCCAACATTTCAAGCCTGGTGGCATAAGGTATTTTGTTGCAAGCAGAGGAGTGGAGTACTGTTCTCATGAAATACCTCTGGGTAATGGCTCCTCTCCTAACTTGAGAAAGTAAAGACTCTTGAAACGAATTATTTCAAAAGGAACCTTTAATCAAGCAGGATGGAAACCATTAGAAGCAAAGCAGTATCTGAAAACCTTTAGGCCATGCAAATGGGATTAAGCTGATAATGACCCCTCCCCTTTGTCCAAATGCAGATTCTGACCAATACACAAGTGTGAAGATGCTTCCTTAACTCTTCTGCCCTGGGAGTCAATAAAGCACAGGTTCCCATGGCTATCTCTAGTTAGACATCAAAGTTATATATCCCACATGGCTACCATAAACATCCCTTCAGAGATGTTGGGACCTTCAGTCTCCCGGTGACAGGAAACCAGTTGTAAAGTTGTAAAACTCGTTGTTTCAGATGTAGCTAATAATTTAACTCCAAGGCCCCCCTCCTCCCAATTGAATGGCAGTATCACTTTTAGGGATCTGACATCTGGACTTGTTCAATTGTTTTAATGTCCGAAATACAGTGTGGATTCCAGACAGATGAGCTGTATTCAAGAATTAGCTCTAGAAAAGGTTTTGAATGCCCTAGTTTGCAGTACAATATTACTGGAGAAGACGCTTCGCAAGATTAGTTTAACAACTCATAATGCCTTTTTGGCAATGCTGTTACAGTGAGCTATAGTGCTTAGATCACTTGATATGAATATTCCAAGGTCCTTACAATATGGGAGTTGTCTATGAGGTCGTATCTGCCTAGCTTATATTTAGCGTTCTGATTTTTTTTGCCAATGTGTAAGACTGAGTATTTGTTGGTTGACATTTGGGGTTGCCAATTGTTTGACCATTCAGACACATAGTCATTTTGAAGGGCAACAGCACTGTTGGTGGTATTGAATAGTTTTATATCATCAGCAAATAGGACGCAGCTGCTATTGAGATGATTGCAAAGGGCATTTATGTATAGTATAAAGAACGTGGTTTCTAAGACACTGCCTTGGGGAACACCGCTGTTAACTGGTGCAAGGTTTGATAGGCTCCTATTTTGACTATTTGTTGCCTGTTTGATAGGAGCACCGCTGTACACTTATGTAAGGATCTGGAAATGCCGCAAGATTTTAGTTTTAACAGTAGTTTGTTGGGTACCATTGAATCATGTCCTGTTCAAATATCAAATGTCCAATTTGAATTAATTCAGGATTGACTTGCAGTTCTAATATTTAAATAAAGCATTTTACAAATGTTTAAAAACTAGCATATGGCTCAGTTGCTGTTATATCACATGCTTGTAATGATATGAAAAAAATAAATAAAAATACAAGCCCTAAATATTTGGATAAAATTTCTATGGACCCAAATATTCCAGAAATAGAACATTTTAGATTCAACTTGGCAAAATGTATCTGTAGAAATTAGATAAACCAATCCATTTCTATTTTACCAAAACGTATCTTACTGAAATTAGCTACAGAATTATATTTCCAAAGTGTAGTATGTGTTTGTACGTCTGTGTTTGTATGTATGTGTGTGTGTGTGTGTATATATGTGTGTGTGTGTATGTACACACACACACACACACACACAAAGAGAGGCAATAATGTACACAGTTTTGGTTGTGTGTATGTGTATGTTTCATTAGTGTAATGCTGTAATGAATAGAAAACTTGCGCTTATATTTTGCAACTGTATGAATTCATAATGTAAATGTAGTAATAAATATTAATGGAACACTGCTCAACATAACAATTAAAATGTCAGATTAAATATATTTGATGTAGTGTATTTCATAAGTGTATTGATAATTTGCTATATAATCTATCTAGTATGTTGAGCAATTTTGCCTGGAATGAAATGATAGCATTCAGTTTTAGGTTCAGAACATCATAGAGATCAGGTTTATTGCTTTGTTTTAAAACGGAGATAACTGTGATTGCTTCCCATTATTTTCCTACAACGTGGATATCTTTACAATTTACTTGGACTAAAGAAAACTGACCTCCTTTCCTAAACCACTAGGAAGCACCTTTGATCTTGCTTTATATTATGTGAAAGGAAATGGTTTAGAAATATAGTTAATAATAAATGAATCCAATATTCATTTGGAAAGGGAAATACATTTTATACATTATGTTACTACAGTTCTCTTGAGATGTAAATGATTGTATTTGATTTGATTCATTTATAGTCTATTCTGCAAATGTAGTAGAATGGGATGTATGTGAATGATTTCAATAAACAACAATAAGGTCTACAGAAAAATACAAATTCAATAGCACTAGAAATACTACTTAGACTTTTATACTGCTTCACAGTGCTTTACAGCCCTCTCTAAGCGTTTTACAGAGTCAGCATATTTCACCCAACAATCTGGTCCTCGTTTTACTGACCTCGGAAGGATAGACGACTATGTCAACCTGGTGAGATTTGAACTGCCAAATTGCAGACAACCGGCAGTCAGCAGAAGTAGCTGCAGTACTACATTCTAACCACTGCACCAGTGTAGCTCTTTATGCCAAAGGATGTTTCTGGTGATACATCTGTTTTGCTTGCTAGGTCTCTCTCTGTCTCTCTGTCTGTTTCTTTCTCTGTCTCACTCTCTTGCTCTTCTCTTTTCTATAGAGAGCTATTGCAGATACATGAATTTCATATTTTAAAAAATCAAAGCCTTTTCAGTAATTTAATCCACGCTAATGTTAATATTAAGACATTTAAAACTCTAATATTCTATCTCCAGAAGACAATTTCTATTTTTACCATAATCAATGTTGCTCGTAGGAGTGCTGTTGTGGATTTTCTTTAAACTGGCCTGAATTGTCAACTGACATTTTTCTGAATAAGATGTTACATGATAATTTCTATGATTGTAACATCATTTATTTTTACTATATAATACTCTTATATGACATTGGTTTTGAAAAGTGTTAGATTTTATAATAGATGTTTGATTCAGAATATAGTTCACTAGGGTTTATTCAGTAATTTATTTATTTCTTATTCTTTGTGAGCCAATAGACATTATTTTATTCTCATTACTACTTCTTCAGTTCTTGTAAGTGCACAAATTTTATTGTCAGTGTTAGTATCTATCCACCTTATATTCTGTGATTATTTAATTTTTACAGATATCAGAATAGTCTTGCTTTTGCATTTTATATCATCAATATTAAACTTTACCTTCATTTTTATTGTGTCAGTAAGTTATCTGGTTTTACTTCATCTAGTATTTGTTTTTCTGTGGACCATGTTATCCTTGGTAACATTCTCCAGCACCACAACTGAAAGATATATTTTTCTTAAATCATCTTTATACTGAATATTTTAAAAAGAATATAAACCATAAAGAAAGCTAAATTGCATATAAAACATGAAAATATTCGTGACCCGTCAAAAGGGTGAACGACAAAACCGCGCCCGACTAAACCGCGTCGCTGATGTCATCAACACGACGACAATAGCCAGCGCGGAGAAAGAAGGGTGCTTTAAATAGCGCGTTGAAAGAAAGCCGATTCAACTTAAGGTAAGGGTCAGGTTTAGGGTTAGGTTAAGGGTTAGGGTTAGGTTTAGGGTTAGGTTAAGGGTTAGGGTTAGGTTAAGGGTTAGGATTAGGTTTAGGGTTAGGTTAAGGGTTATGTTAAGGGTTAGGTTTAGGGTTAGATTTAGGTTTAGGGGTTAAGTTTAGGTTTAGAGTTTACAGCGTGCTTCTGTCTCCGCGCTGTTGTCACCCTGTTGATGATGTCAGCGATGCGGTTTAGTCAGGCACGGTTTTGTCGTTCGCCCTTTTGTCGGTGAACCAAAATATTATATCAATTAATATGATAAGATACAAGTGCATGCACCCTCAAGTTATAACTACAACTGGCACTGGAAATTCTATTGTAAGTTGCTGAAATTCTACATTGAGAACTACCTGTAAATAAAAATGGAGTCTAAAATATCATGGAAATTACAGTTTGGGGTGTGATACAAAACTATGTACTATAGTCCAAAGATAGTTGCCATGTTTAATATTTCTTATGGTCACGCTTTCTAATGGTCACAACCATATCTTATGATAAAAAAATCTGAATATGTAACTTTATTGTCAGTGTAATATATCAAAATTTTGTGATTCTGTGTATATATGGCATAGTTTTTCTTCCCAGTAATAGACATCTCTTTAACACATTTGTTATAGTCACTATTCCTATGAAATTTCAGTCTCTTATTATTTCAGATTATTTTCTAATTATTTGCATTGGACTAACATCAGATTGCTGATGATATTCTGTAATCTTAAGGTTTGCTTCTTTTTAATGAGCTATCCAACTTTTGCACTATATTTTTCATCTTTTCTTAAAAAAAAATCTTTAATTAAAGCTTGGTGAAAAATCAACAATTTCAAATATGCTGATGATACAACTTTACGCTGATAAATTGTATCATCAGCATACCTGAAGGTGTTAATATTTCACCAAGAAATTTTAATTCCGCTTTCAATTTCTTCTAATCCAGCATTTTTCATGATATATTGTGAATATAAGTTAAATACATAGGTATTATTATGTTTCACTAGCATACTTATTTAGTTCCGAACCAGTGATTTGCTCAATACAGTATTGATTTTTGGCTATCATACAAATATTCCATTGCTTTTTATTCTGCATTGTAAAATGACTGTTCATGTTATCCACATTTTCAACATTGATTAAAAGTACCTTTATGCATCTTGGATAATTCCTCTGATGTCATATATAAATCATTTTATATAAAGGATCTCTTAAATTGTAATACAATGTGAATCCTTTTAACCACATTCTCTCCCTTTGGTCTATCTGTATATTATAACCAACATTCTTAGCCCATTTTATCATGCATTCTTCCTTGGTCATCTTCTGTTTCAAATCTCAGCAAAAGTTTATACATTTTAGTAATCACATGCTTCATCATTTGTACACAGTTTAATTTCTAACTCTGTTTTGTATTTTACAATTCCAATCACTTTACCTATTTAACTCTCTCTCTTCCTTGATCACATGAAAAGCAATGAAAATTAAATCCTCCATAGCCATTTGTTCTCTCAACTTCATTTTAACTTCCCATGTTCCTATACTAACAAATCTTCCTATGTTAACCATTTCTTTTCCTGCTGTTTCCTGCCTATAAAGGCTGCTTGTGCTGAAACCAATAAAGGTATTTTGGGCTAATGTCTGAATTTATATCTATTCCATTTCCTTAGCATAATGCACATAACATAATGATTTTAAAGTCCATACCAAATATACCACTAAAACTCCATTTTGTATTTTTTAAAAAATGATTTTTATGTGTAATGCTGGTCTGTAACCATAATAAAAAATATACTAATTACTTCTACTGCTACTAAAACTCTCATTGTTATGATCTCAGAGCCGTGGTGGTGCAGTGGTTAGAATGCAATACTGCAGTCTACTTCTGCTGACTGCTGGCTGCCAGCACTTCCTACAGTTCAATTTTCACCCGCTCAAGCGTGACTCAGCCTTCCATCCTTCTAAGGTCAGTAAACTTAGGACCCAGATTATTGGAGTCCTGATTCTAAACTGCTTACAGAGAGCTGTAAGGTGGAGTAGCCAACATGGATTCTAAACTGTTCTGAGTTAAAAACAGCAATATAACATCAACAAAAAAATACAGGTGGTCTTAATTTAACAGCCACTTGTTCAGCAACTTTGAATTTACAGTGCTAAATAAATAATAATTTATTATTATCTGAATATCATACTTACCACCAATGCAGCACACCTGCAGTCATGTGATCACAATGTGCAATCTTCCTTGTTCAGCTGACCATAAGCAAATCAATGGGGAAATCATGAGGATGTCAAAAATCACAACTGTGTGAGGTCCTTGCTTAATGACTCATATGATTAACAACAGCAACCAGGACTGCTAGAATTGTAGTACCTTGGGGTTTTTCAAAACACTCATACACTCACACACTGTATCTCTATCTCTATCTCTATCTCTATCTCTATCTCTATCTCTATCTCTATCTCTATCTCTCTATCTCTATCTATCTATCTATCTATCTATCTATCTATCTATCTATCTATCTATCTATCTATCTATCTATCTATCTATCTATCAGTATATCAGTACTAAAGATTACATGTTAAAACCGAACTAACTAAAGCTACCCAAAGACTATTTAGAAAAACCAAAATCTCTAAGAAGGAAAATATATATATTTTTCCATCAACACATTGATTACAACTATGTTGAATTGGATACCATAGATAGCACTGAATATTTTGGAGGTTTGCCAAATGCAAAAGTATTTTGGGATCAAGGACATGGAATTCAGTAGCTGAAAGAGCATCTGATTGAACCACATTGTCCAATATTGAAAAGGGTCCTCGGTGCTGTATAGTTTTACACTATAAATTCAGGTTGGACTTATCTTGCTTAGCTCAGACACACACAAAAGCAGGGAGCTGTTCACAAAAGAGCTGTATTATGTCACCTCTTTGTTAAGCACCTTCCAATGTCATTGAATGTGACATTCTGTCATTTAACATGAATTAAAGAGAGAAGAAGATTGAATGGTGCAAATAAAAAATGGAATGAAGCGATAGAAAAGAAAAGCTATGTGGTAACTGTTATCTTCCTAAAACAGTTTTGAAAACTTCTTTGGTGTTTGAAGAGGTGTGTGTAAGGTGTTTAGATCAATGTGTTAAATTTGAAATTGCTATATTCATGCTTTATATAGCTATCTTGCCCACATCACACTTACATGTTTAATACACTACAACATAATCTGAATCAAGGATACAGAAGAACTTTGCATGAATAAAACAATATATCGATAGAAATACACAAACCTGGAAAACAAATGATCAAAATGGAATAAATCTTGTGAAATATATATTCAGAATAACAATAAAATAAGCTGGTCATTATTATTACCTACTGTCCTAAGTGTTAATAATCATTTCATGGGTCTTGTCAAGGATATCTGAAAACTGTTTATTAGAGAGAATCCATGTACCTCTTATGTGATGCCCTTCTCTCTCTTACATATCAGAATTTAATACTTCTGTGTTAATTAAGGTCAGAGATGCTATGCAGTGACAGTTACAAAAATGAAAGTATCCTTGAAGACCAATAAAGGAGTAAAGGGGGGAAAGGATTTCAAACTGCCTCTATCTAGCTCAAAGGAATATAAGAGGAAGAAAAGGGAAAACATAGGTTTTCACGATTCTATTATCACCAATACCTAAAAGTTACAGTCAAAATTCTGGAGTCCATTTTCTATTGCAGACTACCTTGAAGGGCTGGTATCACCATTCCCTGTAATAAGAATGAAGAAATCATGGTTCAATCTTAATTTAAAACCACGAGACTGAAATCCAAATAAGAGCTTTGTTAATGAAGACGGACTAAATCATGTTGTGTGAAGGAGAGAAATAAAAGATAAGATAGGAGTATTTGGACACCAGCTAATTTATTGTTGGTAAATCTGAATCTACACTCTACTTCTTTTGCTACATTCCAGTTACCTTATTTGTGGAAAATGAAAGGATTTATATATGGACATTTCTATTACTATGTTAGCTATGTGTGCAGACTTTTACATAAACATTATTTTATGTATCTTGATATAGAAGTGACCTATGGCATAAAATTAATCCTCAGTTTCAATGGATTGTGCATGTCTAAGTTCTTCATAATTAGTCCCTGCTCACAAATATTCAGGGGACGATTACTATTCTTTCACTTTATTAGCTTCCTTGACTTTTCTACCTTAGTTAAATTTCAAATCTACATTTGTTGAAACAGCTGGATAATTCAGCTTCCTATTGCTAGATACTTGTCTTCTAGAGACATAGTGAATCATGGAGATAACATTCTCAAAGTGTAATTTTAGGTTAATTGTAATGAAAATAAACAGTCCCCCCCCTCACTCCCTGTTTTTATCCAAATCATTAGTCAAACATTATTACTGTACTAATGATCATAAAATTCAAAGGTAATAAATATGCTCTATCACCACTAATTTTTATATGACTATAAAGAATGACCTGGTTGATATATTTAGGCACTTCAATTTTCAATAATTCTCGAATGAACAATGATTAATCATAATCAAGAAAATGAAGGTATAATTATAATATTCTGATGAATAAGTGGTGAAAGTTTTGTTATAGTAAATTTAAATTTGGGATATTTTACTCAGCAATACATTTAAGTGCTGCCTTAAAATATGTTATATTAAAATTATGAGATAAAGATGACTAAGAAAGCTAAATACAGATCTTTAATGACTTGATAAGAATAATATTTTAATATTTTGGCTAAATTCAGGAGCTTTTTAAATAAATATCTGAAGATATAAAATAACTTTTAACTAATAAAGATTCTGTTTATTATAAAATTATAATCATGATGCATTTTACTTCCATATCTGAAAATGTTTCTCTATGCATTAGTATCAGAACAACATTAAGATTTATCACTCCAGTATATGTTTCTTTCTATGTCATAATTTCAGATATTTTAGGGTTGTGAATCGCAACATGTTATGTTAGGAAGAGAAAAGGTGTCAGAGTGTGCATCATGTGACTATGTGAGACAACCCAGGAGCAAATACAGTAAACAGATGTTTGTATTTAAATAGTAGCTGTATCTACAAAGAATATATACATACACGTAGTTTTGTCAGACCTCAACAAACAGCAATCAGCAATTATAGCACAGACGCTCACATGGAGACAGAGAGATATGCCCCAACAGGTCATCTTCTTATTACAGGCTCTTAAAATGATATCAGCCCAAAAACGTTGCTGATTCATTCCCAGCATTACATCATCATAGCAGCTAGTCAGCTCTTAAATCATTACTCTGATTTTATAATAAGTGAGTCAACATAGTCATTAAGTGAACATCATGACTTATGATTTTACATCAGCATTCTCCACAGTGGTGGATTTCAAAATTTTTAGAACCTATTCTGTAGGTGTGGCCTGTTTGTAGATTGTAGATTGATTTATTTATAGGCCGCCCTTTTCCCTGAGGGGACTCAGGGCGGCTTACAACGAATAGGGAAGGGAGTACACACAATGACATATAATAACAATACGTAATTTAAAAATAGAAGCAACATTCATTCATCATTCGGGAGGGGACGGATTATAATCTTTAACCCCAGGCCTGACGGGATAGCCAGATCTTGAGGGCTGTGCGGAAGGTCTGGAGGGTGGTGAGGGTACGAATCTCCACGGGGAGATCGTTCCAAAGGGTCGGAGCTACTACTGAAAAGGCTCTCCTCCGCGTAGTTGCCAGTCGACACTGACTGGTGGATGGAACTCGGAGGAGGCCTAATCTGTGTGATCTAATAGGTCGTAAGGAGGTAATTGGCAGGAGGCGGTCTCTCAAGTACCCAGATCCACTACCATGGAGGGCTTTATGGGTGGTAAGTAGCACCTTGAAGCGCACCCGGAGATCAACAGGTAGCCAGCGCAGCTCGCGGAGGATCGGTGTTATGTGGGCGAACCGAGGTGCATCCACAATCACTCGCGTGGCCGCATTCTGTACTAGCTGAAGTTGCCGGATGCTCTTCAAGGGCAGCCCCATGTAGAGCACGTTGCAGTATTCCAGCCTAGAGGTCACAAGGGCACGAGTGACTGTTGTGAGAGCCTCCCGGTTCAGGTAGGGTCGCAACTGGCGCACCAGGTGAACCTGGGCAAATGCCCCCGTGGTCACAGCCAACAGATGGTGATCAAAGGTCAGTTGTGGGTCCAGGAGGACTCCCAAGTTGCGAACCCTGTCTGAGGGGTGTAATATTTGGCCCCCCAGCCTGAGTGATGGAACACTAGCCAAATTATTGGGAGGGAAACACAACAGCCACTCGGTCTTTTCCGGGTTGAGTACAAGCTTGTTAGCCCTCATCCAGTCCCTAACGGCCTCAAGACCCCGGTTCATCACGTCCACCGCTTCATTGAGTTGAGTCATGGGAGTGGCTTGGTAGTCATGTGGTCATGTGGAGTGGCCTGGTAGTCATGTGATCGTGTGGGAGTGGCCAAGTCACTGAATTCTTTGCCCCAGTGAATGATATACAAAAAGAAGATATAAAAAAGGAAATTTATTATTTTGTGCACTTACTACTTACATAAGATTAAAATAAGTACACAATACAATAAAAGAGCTACTTACAGAAGGAAGATGCCCGGTCTTCTACATCACTGACCACACTTGCTCCAATGAATGGCCTGCACGAAGAAGAGCTACAGAAATGAAGTCTTCAATTTGCATGCTCTGCATTAGGATGAAACAAGCACACAAAATAATAGAAAAGGAAGATGACTATCTTATGTGTCTTCAACATCACTGACTGACCACCTTGCTCCAATGAATGGCCTGCACAAAGAAGAGACACAGAAATGAACTCTTCAATTGCGTGCACTGCATTAGGATGAAACAAGCGCACAAAACAAAAAAACTGCTACTTACAGAGGGACGATGACTGCCCTGCCAGTCTTCTGCACCACCACCTCACAACCTTGTTCCAATAACCTGCACAAAGAAGAGACAAAGAAAGGAAGACTTTAATTGTATGCACTTACACCTTACATAAGAATAACACAATGAAAGAGATACACTCAAGTACTTACTTATGTTGTTGGTTTTCTTGTTGAAGATATTTCCAGATTGTTCTTAGGTTTCCAGACTCCTCAGTTGCACTTTTCTTGGTCTTTATTCATGGATCATCATCCATGTGATGGTGTGCTCTGAGACACTTTTTCACTGCACGAATTGGGTCCCATCTCTCAACAAGCATGCCAAGAACACTTATCATCATCAAATTACTTATGTTTGGAACACTTAGGTGGGTTCTATGCTCTGAACATATGAGGTTCATTTTTGAGAACTCCCTTTCCACCTCTGCTGAACTGTTCAGTCCACCCTCCTTCGCTCCTTAACAGACGACAGGCAGACAAACATAAAAGGGAAGAACTTTATCAGTTCTCGGCTCAGACTGGCTGCGAGCCCCAAAATAAACATAAATCAAGTCTCTGACAAGAATATAACAGAATACAAAACAAAACTCTTACAAAACAATTCACTTCTCCAAGTGTCTCCTTGAATCAGGGTTACAGAAAGCAAATCACTTCTCCAAGTGTCTCTCACAAACAAACCATGACCGATGATCAATGAACGAATGAATGAACGTTGACTCTTGCAACCAGGGCGTGGCACCATCCGTCCTTTTATCCCCAGAAGATGCCACTAACGAGCCCCAGCTGCATTGTTAATCTTGCATCCCGAAAAGACTCACAGGAAACTTCTGCTGAGTCACAACACTATCCCACATTGCAGGGCCCTTTCCCCGGGTTCCGATGGTCTGGATGCGGTTGGAATGACTTGTCCACAAGAGGGCCAGCATCCATTTCCTGTGGTGCCTTTTTCATGAGTCCCACACCTCTGCAGGAATAGCCCCCTTGAGCCGGAACTCCCTAGGTATCTGGTGGCCACCATGTTTCCTTCCGCCTTTCATGGCATCGACACCCTGTCCAGGGGCCTTCACCCTCTGCAAGGTCGACTCACCAGCCCCCCTACCGTCGGAGGTTGACGGCAGCTCTACCAGCTTCGGCTGAGCCTTAACACCCTGTCCAGGGTCCTCCAACCTCTGCAAGGCTGACCCACCAGTCCCCTGTCAGAGGTTGACGGCAGCTCTACCAGCTTCGGCTGAGCCTTAACACCCTGTTCAGGGTACTTCACCCTCTGCATGGCCGACCCACCAGCCCCCGTACTTTCGGTGACTGGCGGCCACTCTAACAGCTCCGGCAGAGCCCTAACACCCTGTCCAGGGTCCTCCACCTCCTCCAAGGCCAACCCACATGACCCCTCACCATCAGAGTCTGGCGGCAGCTCCACCGACTCCTGCCGAGCCACCACACAATCCCCTCCCACAGAGCCATTCCCCCGGTTTAGACGATCGGGGTGCGGCCCAGAAGGGTTGGTGACGGCCTCCACGGAGCATGGTCCAAGACACTGGTACCCCGCCGGGAACCTAGAAACAAAGTCCAGTGCTACGGGGACCGGAGTCGACAAAGGCTGGAATCTTGGCGGAGTTCTCCTTGCAGACCTGGCCCATTGGCACTGGGCACATGACTCCACGCACCTCCGCACGTCATTTTTCAGATGGGGCCACCAAAATTGATGGGAAGCCAGGCGCCACATCCGAAAAAAACCCCAATGTCTTAATGCAGACGCGCAATGAACCTGCAAGAGCACCCATCGAGGGATGTGCCCTGCGAGAACATAGAGCCGGTCCCGACACTTCAAAAGATCCCCTTCTAAAGTCCATGGGGACGCTGGCCCCACTTCCGCCCCCCCATCGCTCCACCCAGTCATCACCCTGCTGCGCATCTTGCATCAGAGACTGCTTGCTCACGGAATGACAAACGGCAGCACAGGATGCAATGGGTAGAACAGTCTGAGGTGGAAGCGAGTTCGCAGGGTCAGAATTATCTACTTTACTCAACAGGGCATCCGCCCTGGGACTCCACCCCCCCCCCGAACGCACGCTACCTTGTGTGAACAGGGTACCACGGCTGCACAAACGTGCTGGTGCATTGCTGAGGGACGGCTGCAGTCCGTACAACCTTTCTGTTCTTCTTGGGGCCTCCCTGCCAGGTGTCCAAGATCCCCACAGTAGAAGCACAATCCCTCAGCAAGTCATTTGTCCATCTCTGTCCATGACACTCGAGGTCTGACAGCACCCAACTCCATGGGCTCCTCCCAGTCCATGGCAATCCCTTGCTGAACCAGCATGCTGGTGGTCTCCTGGAATACACGGCGAGGCCTTTGCCTCTGCAGCCTCTGCAGCCGGGCGTCTATCCGGAGGTACAGGTAGACCAACGCGTCGAACGTCAGTGGCCTGTCCACCCTCGCCAGTTCATCCTGCAAGGCCTCAGGCAATCCATCCTGGAACGTGTCCATTAAAGCTGGTTCATTCCACATGGAATCCTGGCTACGGAGCCTGAATTCACTAACATAGTCCTGCAATGAACTACTCCCCTGCTTCAGTGACTTCAGACTTCTAGCTGATGTTTCCCCCTTGATAGGATCTTCAAACATCTGTTTGAAGTACTGACAAAAGCCCTGGAAGTCATCCAACAAAGGGCTCGGCTGAGTTAACAAGCGGGTAGCCCAACGGGCAGCTGTGCCTGAGAGCAAACTGATAATGAATCCCACCTTCATCCAGTCAGTGGGAAAGTCCTCCCTCTCAAACTCAGGAACATCTGGCATTGTCCCAGAAACGCGGCAAACATGGCCAGACTCCCATCATATTTATCTGGCATGGCTACTGGGCACTTCCTCCTTGGCTGGGGGGGGGGGGGTTGCAGCTCTCTGCAGCTGTTTAATTTTGTCCGCCAATGTCACGATTTGTTGGGCCATTTGCCTATTTTCAGCAATTAATTGCTCCATAATTCATCAAATGGAGGCTTGTCTGGCAGGAGTCAATCTGTTCAGTCCCCCTCCTTCGCTCGTTAACAGACAACAGGCAGACAAACATAAAAGGGAAGAACTTTATCAGTTCTTGGCTCAGACTGGCTGTGAGCCCAAAAATAAACATAAATCAAGTCTCTGACAAGAATATAACAGAATACAAAACAAAACTCTTACAAAACAATTCACTTCTCCAAGTGTCTCCTTGAATCAGGGTTACAGAAAGCAAATCACTTCTCAAAGTGTCTCTCACAAACAAACCATGACCGATGATCAATGAACGAATGAATGAACGTTGACTCTTGCAACCATGGCATGGCACCATCCGTCCTTTTATCCCCAGAAGACGCCACTAACGAGCCCCAGCTGCATTGTTAATCTTGCATCCTGAAAAGACTCACAGGAGACTTCTGCTGAGTCACAACACTGAACTAATTGTGTAATTGTGCTGACAATATCTCTAGCTTTTCTGATACCGCCAGGAATTTTGTAGTTGTTTGGATTTTTGAGCACATTTTCCCAAAAAATCTCTAGTCATTCAAATTAACTTCATAGTTTAAAAAATTGCCAAATTCAGTCAATGCTGCCTCTGCTTCTTCCCACGGAAGGACTACATCTTCAATGTTCCAGTAATCGAGCTCCAAATATGTGATAAAGTGTAACTTGTTTGTGGCTGGCAATTGGCTACCTGTTTTTAGATGGTCACAATCCATCAGCCTTTTATTCAAATTGATGATGATTCTTGACAAAAGCTTTTCATGAGGAAGGGCAACAAATCGTTGATTTGGAGCTAATTTTATGTTTTTGAAGGCTTGTGTAGCTAGCATTGCATCAAGAGTTTTTTTTCATATAGGCCCTTTCCCAGAGATAATATTTTATTCCCTGGACTCGCCCAGAGCCATGGTAGGCTGCTCCAGCTGGCTTCTCGCCCCCCTGCCCCCCAAGGGACCTTGCGAAGGAGTTCATGAGGCTCAGGGCTCGCATAGATC
Organism: Thamnophis elegans; assembly: GCF_009769535.1. Lineage (NCBI taxonomy): Eukaryota > Metazoa > Chordata > Lepidosauria > Squamata > Natricidae > Thamnophis > Thamnophis elegans. The sequence continues at coordinate 51,157,418 of NC_045549.1, forward strand.
GTAGGCCATTTGGCATAGGCTCCCACCGCAGCTGCCCACTCCCCACCTACTTGCAGCCACATGGTGTACACGAGGCTGGGAACTGTTGTGCTGTTTTCATGCACTTTGCTTCAGAGTTTCCTGGAATTTCTTGCTTTCAGTTCATTCCTAGTAAAAGTACTTTTCTCTAAATCTATGGAGCTGAGGATTTTTTTTCTTAGAAAATGAACAGAGGCAGTCTTGACAGTTGTAAATGTGTGCTGGTTGCAAAGTGTGCAAATGGTGATCACATGACCGTGGGATGCTGTGACAGTCAGAAATGCAGAATTTGTCACAAAACCTGGTTTTTTAAATACTATTATAAATATCAAGTGGTGACTGAATGAGGCCCTCAGTAAGCAAAGTCTACTTGTGTTGGAATGCATGTTTAGGGTGTATTTTGTATTGCAACAACTATAGAATTATTTAGCCAGTAGATGGCTTTGTTTAGTTTGCATCAATGGTTATAATCTATGATTTTTTATGTTCTGGGAAGATTTTCCTGTGACAGTTAGAAACTGTTAAGCACCGAGTCTTATTGTGATTATACATACTTTATTTTGATCTGGGAATTTTAAAGAAGAGATTGGACAATCATTGAAATGGTATAGGTGGCATGTAGAACCATATTTGATGCCAGGCCAGCTATCAGCTCTGCTGTGTATATGCATGCCATCAGGCTGATTTTTCACCCTTCCAGAGGTCCAGGAGAGGCCGTTTTTGTCCTTCCTGGCCTTTGGTGAAAAAATGTCTGCAACAGGCCAACTGGAAGTTCATTCCCAAGCTTCTGCTTGGCCTGTTGGGGCCATTTATGCCCTCCCCAGGCTTCAGGAAATCCTCCAGAAGCTGGGGAGGATGAAAAACGCCCTCAATGGGAACTTCCGGTTGGCCTGTTGGTGCCAGTTTTTGCCCTACCCAGCATCCAGAGGCTTTCCTGAAGCCTGGGGAGGGTAAAAAATGGGCCCAACTGGAAGTTCAGAAATGATTCATTTCCAGCTTCTAGAGAGCCTTCGGGCAGCATGGGAAAGCCTCTGGAGCTTGGAAAGGGGTGATGCATGCATGCACAGGCGGGCGGGATGATTGAGTGCACTATTTTGGCATGCCATAAAAAAAAGGTTCACCATCACTGGTATAGGGCCATGAAGCTGAAACCTATGACATGTGTGCCGGAAGTGGCACACAGAGCCATCTCTCCAGGCATGTGAGCTGTCATCTGTTGCTTTTCCAGGTTCAGATGTCCACACTGGCCAACTGGGCTTCGTGTGCATGCGAGCACCAGAAACCAGAAGAGCAGCTTCTCGGCATGCACATGCATACTGGAAAACCGCTCTTCTGGTTTCCGGCACTCCCACGCATGCACATGCCGGGAAGCTGCTCTTTCAGTTTCTGGTGCTTCCCGGCGCATGCATGCATGCTCTCATTTTGACACTCCATGCAAAAAGTTTCTCCAACACTGGTATAGGCTTTCGTGCCTAAGCAGGGGTTGGTCTAGAAAACCTCCAAGGTCCCTTCCAACTCTGCTGTACTCTGCTCTTCCCTTCCCTTCCATTTCACTCCACTTTCCACTCCATCTTTATGGCTATGTAACCATTCTCTGCTACCAATTTGTATGGTAATATAATAATCCTCTGCTACTTTTCTATAAAATAAAACAGAATTTCTAACAGATTATGGGCCCAAAACCCAGAGTTTAAACTGGAAATGAACCTAGTATAAACCACTATAAACCTAGTATAAACCCAGATTAAAGGAAAAATATAAAGTTCAGCACAGAACAGAGTAGCCTAGTCGTAGACAAGAAGATGGTAACAGAATAAATAAACAAAAGAAGATGGCCAATAACAAAGCTGAAACAAAGTTTTCATTTGCAAATCTAACAAACCAGAACTACCAGTCTTGGAAATTCAAGATGAAAATGCTGCTAATAAGGGAAGGTATGTGGATTGTGCTCACAGCACAATCTCTCTTAGCATAGAAGATGATCAAATCATACATGTATGTAAATGTTAAACTGCTGAAGAAATGTGGGAAGGATTGTATTTGTTTAATAAACTATAGCAAACCAAGCTGATAAAGGCAAGATATGTAGAATTTCATAAGGCACATTTTGGAAATGGTAGGCCACAAAAGGTTTCAGTCAGGAGATAAACAAGAAGCAATAAAGGCACCCCAGTCAATTTTCATCCCATAATATCGCACATGTTCATTCATTCATCCCAGTCCTATGTTGTTTGTAAAGCATTAAAACCCAGACATGGGAAGGAGAATACAAAAGAGACTGCATCTGCTGCCCTGGTCCCTCCATCCAGCCAGAGCTGGAACCAGAGCCAGAACTCCAGCAGCTCCAATGCCAGCTTTTGGGAGAGCCAAGGCTGAAGTCACAGCAGTAGCTCTGTGGATAACCAGTACAGCAAGAAGAAGAGGAAGAAAAAGGACAAGAAGAATCATAAGAAACAGGAAACAGAACTAAGATTATAAATGGGACTATTATAAGGAGACGTTGTTGAGGGGTGTGTGAATTTATGTTTATATCTATGGGATTTTTTCATGTTCTGAAGAGAGTTTCCTTTAACAGTTAGAAACTGTTAAGCAGTAAGACTCATGGTGCCTGTACATGTTAGACCTTATTTTGATCTATATGGCTATGTAACCATCCTCTGCTACCGATCTGTATGGCAATATAATAATCCTCTGCTACCATTTATATAGAATAACACAGAATTTTTAACAACCTGTATTAATTCTAAATTGCTCAGTACACATTCTAAAGTAGTATCCACCAAAAATGCAACTCAGTAACTAGGTTCCTATCAATTTGTCTTTGTTGCATCAATGCAATATAAAAAATCTTAGTTCTGAGCCACTAAAACAGTGTCTTAAACTGAAGCAATAGTTAGCCTACATTTTGTTTGCAGAGATGTCCAGCATCATGTAAGTTAAAGATTTTGTGTTTCAAGTAATGGACAGGATTGCTGCTACATATAGACATTAGAAAATGTAAACATTGCTATTAGATATTGGCACTAGAAAATGTAAAATTTACATGAAAAGGAGGGGGGATACTGAATAAAAGTGACCCTATATTTCATTTCAGTCAGAGATGTGTTAATAAATAACATTTTTTCAGCTTCGGAGTTTCACATGATGAATCATACAGATACTTCAGCACTTTCCTAGCACCTTTTCTAACATTTATCTGTTGCCAGATATATGGCAATGATGGATCTAGATAGATTTTACATTGATGCTATATTTATTCATTCCTCTACTAGTTGGTAGTATTATAGGTTGGGTAATTTATTATAGCTACAAGGAATCTTCATTGTGATGAGGAATATTTGACTGAAAATGAATTTAACTTATTTTTTCCTCAATTTTTATTGTATTCCTACAAATGGATTTCTTCAGTGTCTGACTTCTTGAGGCATCAAGAATTTTCTGAAGACAGCATTGAAGATTTTCTGAATCAGTGGCTATTTATCAAAAGAACAGACACCATTTCTCCTATATGCTACAGATAACATTTTATTATTTAATCTTTTATTTTCATTAACTTTCTTTAAACATAGACATTTTATATATGTCATCTTACTTATGGACTGGATCATAAATTTATTTCTGGCATCTTTATAACCCTTGAAAAAGCAAAGTTGAAGAGTGCTGTGAGGCAGATCTAATTGGTTGAAACACTTTAAAATGTGATGCAGTGTGATTTAATCAGACCGTGGCACTAATGCATTTAAGCACTCTGTCCACTAGAAAATTATATGAACTTTTATAGAGTTCTAAGTGCCTGTTTATGGCTTGGTACAAGAAGGTCTTTTTGCAACCTACATATTGCAACCCTTTTGGTTGAGGTTAGAGCATAAACAAACTCAACTGAGCTGTGAAATGTATCTGATGGCTAAGAAATAAAGCCAGACTTCACAAAATGTATTGTGTGTGCATTTCTAAATACACCTAAATAACTGAAATGTTGCCAACCCCCCTCCCCCCCAAAAACCGTGCAGGGAGTAGTCCAGGAAGAATCAGGAGTCAACAGTGAGTTGAGGAAGAGGAGGAATACTAGGAGGAGGAGGATGGGGGAAGAATGGACTGTATTCTATTTCATAGTTAGAAGGGTATTGGGTATTTGCCTAGAATAGTAATGACTGGAAGGAATAAAATATTATCTCTGGTGTTCCATAATCTAAGCTTTCAAAATAAACTATTTCTCAACAAGAGATCCAGAGCTGTCTTAATAATGTTATTTTTTTATTTATTTTTGTCATAACAAAATTAACTTTGTTGCCAGAATCTTATGTATCCAAATATCAGGATGTCAGATGCAATACCAAATTCTCTAATAAATATACTAATAAATAAAATAGAATTCTTTATTGGCCAAGTGTGATCTCCGGTGCATAAGGTCTCAGTGTACATAGAAGCAAAAAGGGATAAATCATGATTATAATAATCATAAAATATATTCATCATAAATCATAAGATACAACATTTAATGATAGTCATAGGATACTAAATAAGCAATCAACATAAATCATACTAGGATACTAAATAAAACAATTAATATAAATTGTAAGATACAAGCAACAAAGTTAGAATAAGAAGATAAAGAAATAAGTAATGGTAAATATGAGAAGGGTAATAAAGTACAGTCTTGCTAGGTAGTTTGACAGTATTGTGAGAATTAGTACTATAGCAGAGTGTGGCATGGGATAAAAATCATCCTTGTGTCTAGTTGTTTTAGTATGCAATGCCTATAGCAGTGACGGCTAATCATTTTGTCGAGGTGTGTGCCAAAAGGCCAGGGGAGCATGGGGGGCACATGCATGCATACCCACATCCATAATGCAATGCATGCTCCCCCACGCATATGCATACAACCCCTTCCACATGCATGCATGAAGGCCTCATAGGAGCCTCCGGACTTCCAGGAGGTGCGTTGGACCATTTTTTGCCCTACACAGGCTTCAGGAAAGCATTCTGAAGCCTGGGGAGGATGAAGAACAGCCCAACACGCAAATCAGAAATTCAGGAACAGACTTCTGGGTTGCCCTTGGACCATTTTTCTCCTTCTGGAGGCTTCAGGAAGTTTGCCGGATGGTTCCAGAGGGCGAAAAACAGCCCAACAGTCTTTTCCAGGTTTGCGCATTGTACGGTTTTTCATCCTCTGGAGGCTTCACGTGACTTCCCTGAAGCCTCCGGAGAGTGAAAAACAGCCCAACACACAGACTAGAAGTCCATTCCCAAACTTCCAGTTTGTGCATTGGGTGGTTTTTTCTCCTTTTCTGTTGGCTTCCTCTTTGGCATGATGTAGCTGTTTGAGGTTAACTGTGAACCAAGGATTGTTATTACTATGTATTTGCAGGTTTTGGTCAGCACACATAGGTCTTCACAAAAATAAATATATGATGTTATAATATCTTGAGTTCATCCAAGTCTGCAGAATATCTTCAAAATCATTCTAATATGTGCAATCAAGGCAGGTCTGTAGCTTTAATTTTACCTACTCAGTCCAAGACTTCACTGATTTAATTATTGGTTTTATGGTTTTAACCTTTGTCTATAAACAGGTATAAGGTGAATCATACAATGATCAGAGTTTTCCATAGCTGCTCATGATAAAGACCAGTATGCATTTTTAAATATTGTATAGCAGTGGTCTAAAGTGGTCTAAAGTTTGTAATACATTGTTTATGCAAGCTTGTGGAGGAATATACATTGAATTAAGAAAACTCTTGTGGAGAATAACACAATTTATAATTGATAATTAATGTCTCTAAGTCTACATCATAGTATTTCTTTAGTGTAGTTACATTTTTACACCATCAATTGTTGAAATAAAAGCAAAGACCCCTCCCTTCTTTTTACTGATGTTTCTGCATTTCTGAATCTCCTCTGCATTTGCAAAGATGGGGAGGGATGTAGTCACAGAAAGCTGCCCATTAAAAAAATGTTGCTTGATGCCTAACAGTTGGTCTCTTGAATATGAAATAATATATAATATAATACAGATGAAATAAAGCAGAGGTGAAAACTTATAAAATAAAACTAAAATATGTACCGAGCAAACCAGCCCCTTGGAATGATAATATATATTGAAGGTGAAGTTACAAGTTGCATTGATAAACCTTCAGGATTATTTTTAAAAAAACACCATTATTTCATACTGTAGATGACTTGTTTTTTTTTTTAACCATCCATAACAACATTTTAATAGTGGAATTTTAAGGTAGGAGACGATATGGGCAATTGGTGTCAGATCAACTAACTCATTCATCTTAAAAAGGCAATGCTATAAATTGGATCCATGGGACAAGACATGCTATGTTATAGATGATATTTAATGTCTCTCTACATAAATTATCAGACTGACACAATGAACTGATTTCAAGAAAACAAAACTATTAGCATGTGGAAGGGATTAAAATACTTTTGTAATATTCTGGGTCGGATCTATGTCTCAACAGGCTAAGATTATAGCCAACTGAGCACTCTCCATAGATTTTCAAATACGGAAAGATATCAGACAAGGATATCCACTTTCTTCCCTATTATTTATCATTAGAAATTTTGGGAGAGAAAATTTGATCCAACAAACAAATAGATGGTCTCAAAATCTGTAGGGAGGAATTTAAGTGTTATTCAGATGATGTAGTACTAACAATTAACACAAGATGCAATAAGACCGTTGATAAAAGTTATTCAAGGCTTTGGAGAATTCTGTGGATAGAAAATCAATGCTCAAAAAACAAAAATAATTACAAGATACTTAATGGAAGAGAATGTAGGGTTTCTGCATAAGAAATCTAGTTGTCAGGTAATAGAGTCAGTGAAATATCTTGGCTTATATTTGACAGGCAAAATCAAGAAATATGTTATGACCATATTATTGATAGCTGGAGGGAAAGAGCTTTATTTATAACAGCAAAAGGGTGGCTTCGTGCTGATGCTGCAAAAGATCATAAACTGGTCGTGTTCAAATTCCAAATCAAGTTAAAGCAGAAAAATAAATTCAAAGCAATTACATGATATGATATTGAGCATATACCAGCATTTTCAAGCACAACGTCTGAAAGTTTTAATGCAATTTAAATGTCATTGATATGGAACCAGAGGAATTGTGTGATGAACCTAAAGAAGTTTTAAGGATGAATGTAAAAAAACACTGACAAAGATGAAGAAAGTCTAGCTACTTAATTATAATTCTCCTATGCAAAAAAATCACATTGTTTGCCCTGAAGAGGACATGATTACTGTAAGGAATATAGTTGCAATAATTCAAACAATTCACATGGCAGCAAAGTGGTTCACAAACAGTTTCCATTCAATGATTAACTGGATTTTTTCAGTTCATTTCTGATTGTCCTAGGCCAGGGGTGTCAAACTAGCAGCCTGTGGACCACATGTGTTATGCACAGGCCACACTCATCCCAGCTCTGCAAAGGGAAAAAAACATTGCAATATGTCATGTGACAGCTACATGACACGAGTTTGACACATGTGTCCTTGACAATTAATTTTTCAACCAGGTTCTTTTCTCAGGCCCCTGAAAAGTTAGTACACACTTCCACTGGAACACCCAATATCTCTTCATTCTAAATTCCATACAGAAAGAAAGCAATGGATTTTAAAATGCACTGTGGCCTTTTACACACCCATTGTGTCTTGCCAAAGAGAACTCAGAAAAGTTGTGTCATTTTCAGCCCTGCATAACTCAAGCAAACTATGTTAGGGAATGGAAAAGGAAATGGCACCTCATTTTCTATAAGTATTCTCTTTAAAGAATTGTTTGGGTAATATTTTTCCAAAGGGGAAAAGGGCTGCCCATAGTTTCTTCAGCACTTCATCATTACCAAAAGAAAGACTATTTTTTTATTGGCTTGTAACGTAACTGAACTAGAAATAAATTGGGTCAACTACAGAACAGTCAATGTAATGGGATCACAGAGGTCCATGGTAACTCAGATACCAGACTTGTTGGATCCTAAAAATCTGCTACTTAAATTAGAAATTATAGCTAGTACAATTGTGGCACAATAAATGCAATCCGACCTGCTCAAAGATGACCACATAAGATTGTAAAAGTATTTCACCATAGGAAGTACCAAATTTGAGTTTTCCACCTCTTATGAGACTTCACAGCAAGACAAATTAAGGAAAGTTCTTTGATTAAGAAATCAGCTTGAGCTCATATTTCCCAATTAAAATGAAAGAAACCAATCTATCATTGGGACAGGAATTGTATTTTATTTATAACATTTACAAAACACTTTAGCATGATCAGTATTTTTGCTTGATTGTATACAGAGTACCTTTTCTTTCTAGGAGTTTGTCTCCATTAAGAGTTCCTAAAATTTCCAATAAAGTTGAAAGTGCTATTATGATAGAGCAACATCCCAAAAGTGTCTTATCTCAGGAGATTCTCTGTTATTCTGACTTCAAACATACTTTCACTCTCTTGCTATATCTTTCTCCGCTTCCTGGTTGTAAGATTTTTGTTCAGAATTGGATTGTGTAGTTTTTGGCATTTTCTGAACTTAGTTGTTTTTCTTATATAAGTAAACATACCCAGTGCATAAATATATCTCCAAAACTGTTAGGGGAAGCTATTGTATATAATAGTTTCCTTGGTAGTTTTGATGGAGCTTTAGTTTTCTCCTTAGTAGTTCCTTAATTTTCTGTTTGGTTGGTGTTAATTCTTGTTTATCTGGATGTTGGCTGCTGGGGAATATGTATTCTGGTCTTTTTTGTTTCTATCTTGGCTTTCTAAAATTGATCCCTTTTCAGAGTTATGTAAATGTGGTTTACTTCTACTTGTCCATTAATGGCTATTTGTCTATATGGTAAACTTCCAGGATTTCCCTCATGTTATGGATTAAATTTGTTATAGGGTTTACCTTGGTTATAGTTTGTTAGTTGAAACTATGGTTGAGTCTGTTCCTGTGATATGAGATTAAGGTGTTTTCAGCAGGTTTGCCTATATGTCCTACATAGTGGCTGCTACAGTTCTTATTTTTTATGTTGTAGATGACTCTTTCTTGTGCTGCTGAGCGTTTATTTATTTAAGACGTTGAAGGACTTTCGTTGTTTTCTATGTTACAGTCATGCAACATGGTTAAAATAAGCTGTTATTGTTTTTGAAATGATTTGATGCAATGTTAAGCCTTAATAATCTGAACTGGTTGTGCTGTAGTGGGCTGAGTGGTCAGGACTTTTGTGATTTGTTGGTACATATAATTGGAAAATGTGGACAGGTGTTCTATTGGTGTTGTATAAACCTCTTTTCTTTTTCTAGTGTTTTGTGTTGGTGTAGTATGTTCTTACCAGAAGGAGACAACTCACCAACTTGCCACGGCCAACTCGCTGTGGGACAACGTGCTATGGGACAACTCGCTGCAGGACAATTCAACGAATACAAAACTTAGATTAATTTCAAGGAAACCATGGCCAATAATAATAAAAAGATAAAATCAATCCAGAAATACAAGAGTTACAATAATTTCAACAAAGACATTGTCACCAATAATAAAAGTAACTGAATGTATGGATTATTCAGTGTTGAATTGTCCCGAGGTGAGTTGTTCAAGTTGCTGTTTATACTCATCTGAATAATATTCTTTTACAGCTTTTCTTGTGGATCAACCTTCTACAACTTGGTTATATTTTTCAATAACTGGTGTTTCTAGTTCTCTGATGAGGATAGTGTGGTGTGCTATTGTTTACTTTTTCTTTGTGAATTTTTTCTCTTTCAATATGTTGTGCTAGGTTTTAGTTTGTGTTAGTTTTTATGCATTTTGTAAAGCTTTAATAATATATATGAAAAGCTTTATTTGTTCCTTTTTATTGTGAAGGTATCATCTATGTACATATGGATCTATACATCATTTTTAGACATGGCGCTGTGGTCCCTGCTGAGTGCTGAAAATGGTGATTGCATGGCTGTATTCCTCTGATTTGATGGTATATTTGTCTATTAAACTGAAAGTAGGTACTGAATGCTAGAGTAAATCAGGTTTTCATATAATTAGTATGGCTCACCCTATTTTCTTGGATTTCAAATGTACAAAAAGTATTTAAAGCTATTTTTTATTTATATACTGTTTCTTATGGCATCTCTGTATTATCTCATTTCTTTATTGATTTTAAGAAACCATCAGTCAATACCCCTTCAGTAGGTTTTATTCAGATTCTAACTACTATATGCAATTTAATGTCATTTATGAATGAAAGTTGTCTTTGTTTTTTTATTGAATGTTTTAATCTTTAAAAACAGAAATAAAAACACCACAAGAAAAAACAAAACACAAAACATACATAACAATATAAAGTATTATACAGCCTTATGTATAGGCTTTCCTGTTTAGCCTTTATAATTCTCCATTCTGCATTGTCTTCCTATTGCTTTTACCTTGTCCTATAATATAAACAGTAGTGCTAATACTTATAAAAATATTGATTATTTATATCACCATATATTTACATTCTCTATTTTCTGTTTTGGCTTCTGTTTTCTAGCCACTTATAAATTTTATTCATATTTTATAGAAGTCTGAGTCTTCTCTTACTTTTAGTTCTATTGTCATTTTGTCCATCTATGCACATTCAAGTACTTTTCTAATTATTGTTTCATCTGTGGGTATATTGATATTTTTTTTTGCAGTTTTGTGCGAAAGCAATCCTGGCTGCAGTGAGTATGTGTATGATTATGTATTGAGATTGTTTATCCATTTTTGGTCTAATAGTCCTAATAAGAATGCTTCTGGTTTCAGTTCTATTTTTTACTCTGTAATTTCTTCCAACCATTTCTGAATTTTGCACTAGTATTTCCTTGTAATGGGGCATGTCCACCACATAGGGTAGAATGTTCCAGACTGTGGCTACATCTCCAACATTTGGGGGATAAATTTGGGTACATTTTGGCCAATCTCACTGGAGGCAAATGCCATCTATAAAACATTTTATAGAGATTTTCTTTGTAAGCTACTGCCGTTGTAAATTTATAATTTCTTTCCCATAATTTATTCCATTTTTCTAACTCTATATTACGGCCAAAATTTCTTCCCCAGCTAATCATTGTCTCCTTTACCATCTCTTCCTCCATTTTTATCTTAAAAGAAAATTATATAATCTAGTAATCATCTTTCCTCCTGTTCCTAATAATATTTTATTTAATTCCATTTGTTTCTCATGTATTCCGTATTGTTCCCGATCTTTTTTAAATCTTCTTTTAATTTGTAAATAGGGCCACCATTTCATATTATTCCTTGTGTTTTCAGATCTTGTACTGATTTTAGTTCTCCTTTTTCATCTAAGAGTTCTGCATAATTACATTATGCCAAGATCTATAATATTTGGATATGTCATTGTCTCCATTGTTGATAACAAGATTGGGATTTTCATGTAAAGTTGTCTTTGTTTCACATGAGTATATGTTAGGATTTATTCAAAGCATTGAGTAGAGTTGCTTGGCAACAGAAAACATGCAAGTGAAGTCCTTCTGATAAATCCACATTGCAGAATACTACAAATCTATAGAAATATAATCACATCCTGTTAGATAAAAAAGAGCTTAACCAAGGCTTAACCAATAAATGTAACTATTACACCACTTCTAGGAAAAAAGATACATCTTGACTTTAAACTTATTCTCACAGAGATTCATAACTTCCACATATACCTCATAAACATACATCAACAATAACAAGAGCTGCTATCAAAGTCTACATGAGCCAGCAAAGTACTAATACTTTCCCACTCTTACTTCATCTAAGGATAGCCATCCTGCAGGACCTGCATCCTTTTTCAAGCCTTAGATAGAGGGATTTCAGCAGTAGCACTTAAATGTATACCACTCCTTAATGCTTTACAGAACTTTCTGAGTGATTTACAAATGTCAACATATGGCATCAACAATCTGGATCATCATTTTACCAACTTCAGAAGGATGGAAGGCAGAGTTAACCTTGAGCCCATCAGGATTGAACTTCTGGTAGTGGGCAGAAGTTCTGCAGTACTAACCGCAACAGTTCCTAGAGGTCCACTTACATTTCCAACAAACATTCCAAAGATTCTTATTCATCATTGATAATTTATCTGGCATTAATATCATTGGTATATCATTTTATAGAAGTTCTCTTTAAGGTTATAGTTCAATGCTAATTTCAATTGTTAACATATTTTCCCATTGCTCTAACTTTACATTATAACATACATTTCTTGCCCATTGAATCGTACAATGTTTATATTTTCATTTTATAGGTTTAATAGTTAAAGCATTTTATAAATCTTAGCCAGGAGATGTTCATCATTAGTATAGTGTATTGTTTAAATTCATTTTAGCTACTTCTGCTAACTGCTGGCAGCCTGCAGTTCAGTAACTTCCAAAGTCAATAAATAAGGATACAAAGAGTTCTGTAAGCATTGTAAGTCTAAGTGCTATAGCTATTAGCAGCTTCAAAACTGCATTTTTAAATCTAGAGTAACCTTTATTTCAATTGTAGATAGTGAACTAGTGACATGTATGACCTTCTAGCTCTGAGTTCTATTTTGATTTGAGAATGAACAAGAAATATTATCAATATCTCCATTATCAATTGGAACTCACTATCATTCTATAAAGAAGACTTCTTAGGGTGACCCACAAAGAAGTATTTTAGGAAAAATACTTCTTTTAGTTTATTCCAAACTCTATAAAAGGCACAGCTAACAAAAATTATTCTTGGAATCTGTATTCATTTTAATTTTATCATACCAAGATAGGCATGCCATTCAATCTTCAATTCACAGCTTTTCACTTCCAATAACCTCTTATTCTTTAAGGTCACTCATTTGTTCATCTAAACCAAACAACATGGATCAAAATGCCATTTTAAATGGTACCCAAACTGCTCTTTCTTTTGCATCCTGCAACAATATATACTTAATTCTTGGTTTTTATCCTTGCCAAATAAATTTAGAGATGTCACTTTATCATTGCTTAAATTAAGCCAATATTGACAATGTCTGGAATAAAAATAGGATTCTTGATGGAACATTCATCTTTATCACAGAGATCCTGCCCAACAGAGATAATTAGAATTTATCCTATCTAAGTTAAAGTTTTTTTGTAATATCATTCTAAACAAATACATATTTATTTTGAAAGAATTTAGACTTTGCATATGACAATATCACTCCAAGATATGTGATAATAACAAACCCATCCCCAGTTGGGTTTGCATTTATGCCTGCTGTTATCCTTTTGTGTATGCTGTGTAACCTGATCTCTAGCTATCTTCTTGGAGGGATCTTTGAAAATGCAGTATTTAGGAACAGTCTTTTGCATAGTTTCAATTTCTACTAGCAACTTTCTGTATATTTGTTTGTTCATGAGCCTCTCTCTAAGCCCTCTCATGATCTATTACAGTAATGCTGGTTATAAAAACTGTACTAAGAGATTGCTTGCGTGGTGTGGTGGTGATGGAGAGAAAAGGGAGGAGGTGTGCATTCATGTGTGGAAATACATAACCTAAAAACCTAGAAAGAGATACTTTTTTTTGCTAGCAGGACTCATAAGGAATAGTATTTGGAAGCCCAACAGTAGGAGATGTAGTAGCAGTGGGTAATAGTGGAGTGTGCTGAGAAGTAAATTCTAGCCTTGAATGCTTTTTGTGTTGCCTGGGGACCTATGTGTATTGCACGGGTGTCAAACTCACAGTGTCAGGTTGCTATCACATGATGTATTATTGATGTTTTTTTTCCCTTTGTGGAGCTGGGGTGGGCGTGGCCTGTACATAATGCATCCAGCCCTCAGGCCGCCAGTTTAAAACCCTGTTTTATTGGGTCTCTTGTGCTTTGGTGCCCACTACATTGGGTATAGTTAAAAGAACCTGTGATACACACATATAAAATTGTGTAACCTAGTCCTTGTTGACATTTGCAATCCCACTGATAACAGGTTCTCAAAAATAATGTACTATTCCTTTAAGGTCTTACAACAATGCTGCCATCATTGCTGTAATGGAAACCATGCTCTTGCTGTTAGTCATCTTCTTTCCTTTTGACCTTCTGCAACATTATATACTTCACAAGAGAGCTAGATTTTCACATACTAGGATGTGTCCAAAATCTAAGAATTTGACTTGGTGCTTTGTGTCTCAAGTGAAAACTCTGAATGTTTTTGTTCTATGACCCATTTGTTTGTTTTCTTGGTCATCCATGTATTCTCAAGAGACATCTGTAATTTCTTTCTATCTTCACAGTTTAATTTTCACAGACTATCACATGAAAACTATTGCAGGCACAATTCTGATCTTTTGCAATAAAAATAAACCATAACATCTTAATATCTTCATGGCTATTCTACCATGCATAATTTGTAGTTTATTTCTTGAGTGATGGTTAATAATATCCTTTATTGTTAATAGTCATTTCTAAAAGGAAGAAGCCATCCACTTTAACTTTAACCTTAATTCTAAGACTGATTCCCATAACAGTCGGCATTAGTTTGGTATTCTTCATATTTAATATTGGTCTTTTTTAAAACTGTATTCCTTGACTTCCTTTAGTTTGCAGATTTCTTGCATTTTCAACAAGAAAGAGAAAGAAAGGAAGGAAGGAAGGAAGGAAGGAAGGAAGGAATATTGTAACACAGCTTGCTTCTTGTAGGCTACCAAATACATAAGATTAAGAATGTCTAGCAAGAAATTTGACCCAAAATTTCTAGGTCCATTCCCAATAGTGAAGATAATTAACCCAGTTACAGTTCAAGTCTAGGGAAAATTGACCCAGAATTTCATTATAGCTTGTTGAAGCAAGTAATTGGGTCCAGCATAAGACCATCCACCCAAGCTTTCCCTTGTCCTGTAGCGATAGAGGGGGAAACACATTATGAGGTGGAAAAAAATCATAGACTCCAGGCTGTATAGGGGTCACTTACAGTATTTAGTGTATTGGAAGATATCCTTTATTTGAAGCTACTTGGATGAAAAGCTGAAATGTAAAAGTGGAGAAGTTAGTAAAACAATTCCATAAGTTTCCCGATAAACCAAAGGGTCCCCCTGGGGGGGGGGGAAGAGATGGTTAATTTTTTTATGTTAACCCTTATGTTCTTCTCTTTTCAGGAAACGTTTTTCTTCTGAGGGGAGACCGCCTGACAGGCCTGCAGCCAATTCCTTTTAGGATCTTGGCCTGCCACACTAATATTCTTTTCTACTATGCTTTTCATTAGTGGGGAATTGGGAGGGAGAATAGTAAGGAGTCGAATGTGTTGTTGTCAAAATAAAATTCCTTTTTAGAAACCAAGGTCATTTTTTGTTCTCTACACCTCTGAGCCTGACCGGAACTGAATGGGTGGAACTGCCAGTGTGGCAGTGGAAGATTGGACCATGTGATGGACTTGTGGGCGTGGGGGCAAGATCATGAACTTTCAACTGGGTGGGAAAACCTGGGAAGCTTTCAGATTCGGGTTTTCACAGATGTGCCAACATGTCTCTCTTAATAAATTGGAACTTTGAGGAATGCTTTGCCTTGGACTCTGATTTAATTTTGGATGATATTTGGAATGCTGACATTAGCCATGAGGTAACCACACTCACTGCTTCCTGCACTTCAAAAATAATAAGACCTCCCCGAAAAAATGCCCAAGTGCTTTTTTGGGGGGGGGGGTGTTCAAAAGAAAATAAGACCCTGTCTTATTTTTGGGGAAACACAGTAATAGGTAACTGTAAGAAAACATTGTGTCTCATATATAAAATGTTGCCCCCAGAAACAATTGCCTTACATTTACATTCTTCTTCTTTACTTCCTCTTTTGCCACTTTGGGTATCAGGGGAAATATGAAGTTTTGGTTCTTGCATATCTCGTCTCTTCAGCCATTTTTATTTGATGCTGCTGTAGCATGTCTTATATTTACTTTACACTACTTTAATTCTGTCAAGTATTTAAATAATAATTTTTATGCTTTAGCACTTTAATATGTTACTGTTCCTTTATTGCGACTCCAGGCTGCATTGGATGTTACTATTACTGTTATTATTATTTATTAAACTTTTAAGCCCCCATGCCCCACAGAAGGTGATTTGGGGTGACTCACAGGTATAAAACAAGTCAAAGTAATTACTGTATTAAAACATTAAAAACTACACATATTAGCATATTGTTTATAAAAAAAACCATACTAAAATCAAATTGAGAAAGCTAAGATGTCTGGGATGGGGATGAAGGCTTCTTACCCCTGTCAATCACCTCTAGAAGTGGACAGCTCCCTCAGGACCCCAGGCCAATTGAAGGTCAGGTTTTAATATCCTTCCGACAAAAACAGAAGTGGCAGTTTTGTTGCTCCTAATTTGTATTTATTAATTATGCTTCAGTTTATATGATTTTATTTTAATGCTATTTTTATGATTTTATTTTCTAAGTTATATGTTGGATTTGATGAACAACATCTATAGAACTCACTGTTAAGCATAAAAAGAAAACCCTGCATTCTGTGGTTTTGTGGAATCTAGCATGAGATGAGAACTAACTAGTCTGGAAAAACTTTGTTAAATTATAAATACAATAAAATACAGTGAAATAAGTGCTTTGTTAAATTATAAATTATAAAAATGATAACCAAATATAATTAAATCATTTCAATGTTCTATCTGAAAAAAAATGAAACCTATGCAAATTTCAATGAATGACCAGCAATTTATATAAACATAAATAAGAAGAAACAAATTGTTCAATAGAATTTATCCTTGCATCACTGTAGATTAATTTTCATTGTGACAACATAAAATGTAGCTTCTTAACTGAATCTTCAGCCAGTAATTACCATCAACCTCTAGGCTTGTTCTTTAGTTTTAATCATCCTTCCTTCCAGTTTGATCAGGGCATTTGCAAATGTGATATGTATTGAATCAAATGCATCTTAACATAGATTCCATTTTGCACCAAAATGGATTTAGGATGAGTTTTTACTGCAGGAATTAAAGTCATGCCTTTAACCATCACCTTTTAAATATATAATTATTAATCACAGTTGATGTTCTTTATAGATAATTATGGGACACCTATGATGTACATATAAGAAACCTTTTGAATGAAAACAATTCATAATACTTGAATGTCTTAACCTTTTCTATCCCACCCACTTTTTACAATCCGGAATTAGTGTGAAGGTTTTAAACAAAAACTAGCATTTTTTTATTTTTTCAAAACTGAGTACCAGCATGTATCATTTGGTTTGCTGTGGTGAACTGTAGAGCTTATTACCCATTTAAGAGCTTCACAATAAGAGAAGAATCATCTGCATATATGTACTGCTACTTTGGAAATGTGAAAGTCTGTATTATTTAGGAATTCTGCTGTAGAATTGATATACAAATTTGCCAGGGATGGAGTAAGAATAAATCCTTGGTGGATTAACTCTCTCTCTATATTTTCAAGTATTGTTGTATCTTATTATTAACAAGGTGTTAGATAATTTGTTTGTTTTCTGCATTTATTACATTTACAAATAACTCAAGTGTTAGGTGGTGAACATATCCAATACAGGTTCCTCCTCCTATTTTCTGTACAACCACAACTCTGTGAGATATGTTGGTCTGAGAGAGAGTCACTAGCATTTTCATCACTAAGTCACAACCTCCCACTTTCTAGCTGGTGCCTTAATCAATAATAGACCAAATTGAATAAGATCTGAATTTAAAAAAAACACACCTGTTAATTATATTATTTTATAATATAAATAGTTTTAGATAACGAGTTAAAAGTAAATGTAAAGTTTACAACTTATGAACAAGGAGGATTTTATTTCCAGGTCCTTCTTCTTTATAAAATGGTACAACATCAGAATATAATTTAATGTTGACCATCTTTCACTGAATTCTGCTTGTTTATTGCTAATTATGATATCAATTTCCATCCAGTCTTGGAGTTTATGTTTTAAATGTAGTTTCATAATGAAACTTGGAGGGTGAATGGTCCTATAATCAGCCAGATCTTTCTTAGTATTCTTTGGGGTACTATTATTTCTAGTCGCTATTCTTCTGAGTCAAACCTCTTTGATCAATGAATGCAAATGGGAATAATAGCAAGGGCATCCAGTTAGAATTCATTATAATTAATTCAAGTAATACATAAGCACTGATATTTTTCCTACATTCCAGAATTCTATTATTTTAAGTACAATTGTTTAAGAAGCTGGCACCCAGTGTCCACTTGCTTAGGCAGTATATTGTTTCTATTTAAAGTATTATTGTAATCTGGACACAATGGACATGAGCACAGTAAAAGCTATCCAAAGCCAAATGAAACTATTTTTCAAGAAAGTGATTTCATATTTATGCAGTATATATGTATATAGTATATTTTGTTCATAAATAGTCTCTGAGAGATTAAAAAAAAAGAAAGGAATAAGAAGATTGAAAACAAAGTGATTTTAGATTCAGGGGAGAAAAGTGCTTTGCAGCATGACAGCATGACAGCATGACTGTAATACATGTCTTTGATTTCCGAAACTAAATGTGTCTTTTCATAGTGTCACATGGCAGCTATGTTAGGTAACTGTATGATTCTGGAAAAGCAAGTGCTTGCTTTAAGATGTTGTAGACAAGTTTCTTTTATACCTTTTCAATTTCCAAAATACCCCTTTACTTTAAAAATAAGACTGAATAGCTGTCCTAGTTATGATGTTCTGGATACATAATGTCTATTTTTTTTCCAGCTTTTAATTTATATGTTTTAAAAAGTACTAGGACATATTTAGAATAGATACTAGACAAAATGCTCAGTAGCAAGTATGAGAAAACATTCTTTAAAGGCATATTGAAACCATAGATGAAAATAAAAATTACTTTTTTAAAAAATACCCAAACCAGAAACCTTATATCTGATGTCCGGTGTATTTTATGTGGATTGTTAACTTCATACAGAATCAGTGTTATTGTAACTTTTCATAGGTTTTAAAGATAGGGAGGGTAAACATAATGGAGACAAAATACCTTGAGGTAAATGTTAATAAAGCGTGATTTATAGATGTGTTGCAGCATGCAGGTTCTTAAGAGTCTTTGCAATTTTCCTTTTGTTCAACTAATAAATAATTAATTCCCAAAGCTTCTTATATTTCTATATGGTATCTTTATTGAGCAGCGTATTATGTGAGCATTGTGTTAGATTACTAATAGATTCTGGAAGAATAACAATAGCAATCATAATTGCAATTATTGTTTAAAAATGGATTTTATGAACATGAAAGCAAACCCATTTTAAGAAGACATTTACCGTATAATAAAAAAATTCACAATTTTAATTTATTTAATTGTAAACTACAACTTTTTTTAATAAGTTTTTGTTTTTTAAACTGACAGTTCACTCTCAATAAACAAGAAAAATCACATGAGAATAATCTGAAGTGAATAATGCATTTCTTCTCTAGGTCCTTCTTTCCAGAAATCTTTCTCTCATAAAGTAGTTCTCCACTGAAAATAAATAATAAAGTAATACACTAACAGAGAATATATGCCTAATTAGGCATCAACATCTACCAAGCTTACTCTGATATACTGTAAGCAAAAAGTCCTAAAACCTGATATTTTCAGTAATTGTCATTCTTACTGGTTCAGTTTGGTATCTTCAGTGACAAAGCGTTTGCTCCTTTATTAGTTGGTCACTGTCTTTTATAAGGTTTTCCTCACTGCCTTTTCTTTCATAAAGTAATAGCCTTTACTTTTCTCTAGAGGTTTCTACTCAATTGCTAAGATATATTTATAATTTACATTTTTGCATCATATCAGACAAGATCAATCACAACATAGGTGAGCTGGAAACACTTGGGTCAAAGCAACAATAATGACTGAACTTTCCAAAAGAGGCACCATCTAAGACTGCTTCATAGATATTGCTGAAAATACTATGATTTTATTAGAGATGTTGCATACACATAACTAGCAAAATGTAGAGATGCTCATATTTATCAGGTTTTTTCCCACAATTGATTTTTTTAATTGCAAGTTACCGTATTTTTCAGATATAAGATGCACCTTTTTTCCTCAAAAAGGAGGCTGAAAATCTGGGTGCATCTTATACCTTGAATATAGTATTTTTTTGCCTCCCGAAGCCCCACCCATTCACCAAAATGGCCGTGCATATCCTTATGGAGGCTTTCAGAGAGCTCCTGGGGGCTGGGGAGGGCAAAAATGAGCAAAAATGGGCCATTTTTGCCCCCACAGCCCCCAGCAGCACTCTATAAGTCTCCATAAGGCTATGCATGCAATTTTTTTTATGAAAAAAGGGTGTCAGCATTCCAAATATCATCTTATTAAAGTTTCATGAAAAAGAGGTGTTTTTGCTAGTTTTTTTTGGGGGGGCAGCCCAGGAGCATTCTGCAAGCCACCCTCCCACAAGGCTATTCATGCCTTTTTTTTAAAAAACGGGCCCATTTTCAAGAAAAACAGCCCATTTTTGGGAGGTTTGCAGAGTGCAAAACCTTTTTTTTTCCTTTTGGAAATCTCTTTAACTGATTGATGAGAATTACAATGATCAAGTGCTGTGTCAGCAGAAACAAACTCTTGGGTGTTGCAGATTGTCAGCAATTTCCTTCTCCAGCACATCGATAAATAAACCTGGAAACATCCACCTACCTACCTACTATCTCTCTCTCTCCCTACCTACCTACTGTATTTCTCTCTCCATCTCTCCTCTCTCTCTCTCTTTCTTTCCCTCATCTATCTACCTACATACCTACTTATCTCGCTCTCTCCCTACCTTTCTACTGCATTTCTGTCTATCTCTTTCTATTTTTCTCTCTCTATCCTTTTACCTACCTACCTACCAGTGGTGGGTTTTTTAAGAACCTCTTCTGTAGGTGTGGCTTGCTTTGTGGGAGTGGCTTGCCAGCCATGTGACTGGGTCGGAGTGGCTTGCCAGCCATGTGACTGGGTGGGCGTGACCAACTTGTAAAATATGGTGAAAGTCACTTAACAACGCTCTTGCTTAGCAACCAAAAAATTGGCTCAAAAACTGGTATTTGAAGCAGGCAAGTCTTAAAACTGTCAAGTTACAAGACTCTTGCATCCCTAATCCTTTAAAAAAAACCAGGGGTGTTCAAACTTGACAGCTTTAAGACCTGTGGACTTCAACTCCCAGAATTCCTCCTCCAGTCATGTTGGCTCAGGAACTCTGGCATTGAAGTGTGCAAGTCTTAAAGCTGTCAAGTTACAAGATCTTTGCACCCCTAACCCTTTAGAAAAAAACTCCAGGGGTGTTCAAACTTGACAGCTTTAAGACTTTTGGACTTCAATGTCCAGAATTCCTCCTCTTGCTGTTCATGAGCCAAGGTGGCGCAGTGGTTAAATGCAGCACTGCAGGCTACTGCTAGATCAGCAGGTCAGCGGTTCAAATCTCACCGGCTCAGGGTTGACTCAGCCTTCCATCCTTCCGAGGTGGGTAAAATGAGGACCCAGATTGTTGGGGGCAATATGCTGACTCTCTGTAAACCGCTTAGAGAGGCCTGAAAGGCCTATGAAGCGGTATATAAGTCTACTGCTATTGCTATTGCTATTGCTATCTTGATGATGTGCGGATGGGCGGGGGGAGGGAGCTGGAACCGGTTCTAAACGGCACTGTAGATTTGTGTTACCTCTTCTATAGAAGAGTTTATAACTGGCAGGAACCCACCCCTGCTACCTACACTCTCTCTCTCTCCCTTTCCCTACCTACCTACTGTATTTCTCTATCTCTCTCTATTTCTCTCTCTCTCTATCCCTTTACCTACCTACCTGCCTACTCTCTCCCTATCTACCTACTTTATTTTATCTCTTTCTCCTCCTTTATCCTTCTATCTACCTACCTACTTTTTTTAAAAAAATGCCTCTTCAAAACCTTGGTGCATCTTATACTCCGGTGCGTCTTATACTCTGAAAATACGGTATTCATCTTCTGTATAAGACTTTTTTCTATATTTGGTATTTTCTATTAATATATATATATATATATATATATATATATATATATATATATATGTATGTATGTATGTATGTATGTATATATATATGTATGTATGTATGTATATATATATATCAGACATATTTTTAAAAATGTATCTACCTATTATAAACTGCTGAACAAAATAGTGATAACAATGAAGAACAATTATTAATGGAATACATAGGGTTCATTCCCAGGCATTTCAAAACTCTCTTGTTTAGTCAGATAGATGGATGTATTTGCCAATTGTGGATTCCTCTACCTACATTTACTGTAATTACATCTCAAGTTTTTCAGTCCTGATTGTAATGAATTTTGAAAATATTCATAAAATATGCAAATTACATTCATACCTATAAAGATGATGTGAGATAATTAATAAAAGAAATATGATGGCATCTGATCTCTCTTTACTCATGGGAAATATTATTCCAGGAGAACCAGATACAAATCTTGACATTTTTGTCTGAAAAAAGATTGAAGGATATTCCTTGGTCAGACTTTACTTGGAAACCTGTCTCCAGTTTTGTGCATTGCTGTTTAAAAACATTGCAAAATTGAAGCAAGCTCAAAGGATGTCTACCAATTGACAGAAATGAAAATTAAGTTCTACAAGGAATAGTTAAAGGAACTGTTCCCAGCCTTATGGTCTTGGAGGGTTTCAATTTGCCTTTTCTAAGCATGGGACTGAGGCAATTTAGGAGTGTGTGGCTACCAGACAGCCATGGGCTAAACATCCAAGGACCAGCATATAATAGTGGTCATACACTTGATTTTTCTGTCAGGGAAGTGGCAGGGTGATTTGGATTTGGAGCAGATATTGATTACTCCCTTGTTATGGTCAGATCATTCCCTAATGAGCCTCCAATTTCTAGTCCAGCCCCATTATATCGTCCCATCCCAGGTGACTAATTTCTATTATGTCTTCTAAAACCCAAAACAAAGTGGACATTTCTAACAAGAAGCTGTATGTTTTTATAATAAATTTACAAATATACATCATAAAGTTTTAAAATTCCAAATTTATTTAAGCCTTAGTCCATTTATATCTTTCTAAGATCAAAATCTTATTTAGCATTTTGCTATTTATTTCAAATTCTTTAAATTCTATGTTTATAATTGTTCCCCCCCCTCCCCAAGTCGAAAATAACCTTCCTTGGTGAAGTTTTCAAACTTGTTGTTCCATGTATCTATAGCTTTAAAATGATTAATAGGCAATTTCCAAAAGAAAGCTATGTTTACTGATTTAATTCCTTTAGAAGACTCCACCATAATTTTGGCAAGATGGCTATTCCCCTTTGTCTCTTGGCACTCAGACTCATGGGAGATTACTATCCTGTGGGCTTCCTGCAAGAAGCAACCATCTGGAACACATAAAGGCAATCTCCTATCCTCTCCTTATCAGAAAGTTTCCAGCAAAGCAGTCTACACACAGTTCTCACATAGGTCTTTGCAACTGTTATCAGGTCTACTTTTGCAGAGCCATCCTCACTTTGTCATATCTCCCTTGGAAGTCTAGAATAATGTTTATATTTTTCTAAGCATAAAGGATTTAAGGATTAGCAAACAAAATGTAAAAACAAACAACACTAAACTCAAAACACAAAGTTGTTTCTTCTCTTTGTCACGTTAAGTCTCTGGAATGGTTATATTGTTTCAGCAGTTGGGCTTCGGAAAAAAGCAACAGAATTTATTTAATAATTTTTTATAATGCAAAAGAGTATTTTTCCTGCCTTTCTGACCTTTCTGCAAGAACCTTTCTTCCTAGCAGGGAATTAACTGGTTTATTGGCAATAATGTACCTTTGAGGCTTATATATAGTCTTCCCCACGGTGAACTGATTGTAGAGTTCCAGGATTTCTATCCCCCCTGATACATTTGAAAGACACTTTACATCCTATCGTTTCTTGCGCTAGATAGATAAAACATAATGTGTTCTACATTCACTAAACCTATTCAGCACTGACAACTTTGAGCTATTGTTTCTGTACTTGCACCACGTGAAAGCATTGGAAGCTTTTATGCCAGCTTTCGTAATGCTTGCCGAGTTTCATTTGAAATGCAAGGTCTGTTTGTCCTTGTTGATGTGAATGGGTAATTAAAGTCAATTAAAAGAATCCGCATAACATAGTGAAGTAGACCAGGAAACTTTTGGAAATGTAGCCTCTTTTCAAATAGTTCACTGAACAGACAATTTAAAATTCCATGTTCATCTTTTATGTCTTCACAGCTGCAAAAACAGCAGCCTGTTCTGTAGATTTTTATATTTGGAACCTAATGATATGTGTGGGAAAAACAAATTAAATGGTCCCAAACTGGTGAGAACTATGTGATCAATCCTGCCTCCAACAAGGCTTTTAGTTTTCTTATCCCAGCCGCACCACATTAAATATGCTTAATACAGAGTTCCCAAACATTGAAAGATGCATAAAGTTTTCTGAATGGACTTTTACGTAACTTTTTTAACACAGCTTCAGCTTTTATCAAATATAAAAAAGAAATTTTTGTAGGTAGGATTTATAAATAAAAGACCCACTAGGACTGCATAGGCAGAGGATTACCCATGAATTTTGAAGGAAAATAGTGAGAGTCAAATAATGTGATCCCATGAATGAATTATGTAAATATAATAGGAAATTTCTAATTGTTGTACATATAGTAGCTTAGTTTGCAGTTGTGGGCATTCCTGTGGTACTCTGCATTTTGCATGAATCATAGTCAATTAAAACTCACTATAAATGTAAATCTCACATGTCAAGAGTAAGAACTGTACCTTTTTACTCTTCTAATAAGGGCCATCAATTTGCAGATGAAAATAAATTTTTTTATTTTTTATGTAGTATCTCAATAAATATACACACTTCTAATCTTGGTATCCCTGTAATAATATTACCTGAAATAGAAAGAAAATAAGATTTCTTGTACTGTTGGCTGAATAGTTTTCAAAAACTTACTTTATATACACCTTGTCTGATCTAAGCAAGATTCCTAAACCTATAAAGTATCATTTCTGATTAAATAATTGCTAAACAGATTCTATTATTTTGTAAATGAAGTATGCTTCTTTGTTCTTGAGTTTATTTTTCAAAGCAACACTGATGACTGAAAGAAAATTTATTCTGCAATATATATGTAAAGATAAAAAAATTGTTCTGAATAAGTCGTTAGAGCTATTGTTAAAGGTTAGGAAAAGATAGGTCTCCAAAGCTTTCATACCACTCTGTACTAGAAGCGTGAAAAAGAGGTCAGTTCTACAGTCCTGGGTTACTATTGAAAATAGCTTGTATTTGCATTTGCTAACCAGCTCTGTCTTAATTGGTAAACACATGACAAAACTCTTAAAATATGAACAGGACAAAACTGATTAAGGTGAGATAGTTCATCTCTTCTGTTTACTTTTAATAATGCCTAGTATGCATATATTTTACATTAACTATGGTTACTGCTGTTGTGATTTAAATTTACAAGCTTATAGTGAAAAAGTGACCTTTTATTTAAATAAAATATGACTTACACCTACTTTCCTAAAGTTTTCCTGATGTATCTTAAGACTTTCAGTTCCAACATGTCTCAAAAGTTATGTTTAATTCTATTCTGGAAAGTTTTGAGTCATCCTGAACACTATATGAAGAATATATAACCCATGCTTAGTTTCTGGTAATAAAATAAGTATCATTAATCATTTGGCAACATATGCGTACATATTAATTACATATTCAAAAGTCTTAAATCATGCAATGTTTTTTTTAATACATGCAATGTTTTTTTTTAAGTATCATTGAGACTTAAAGAAGAAAGGATATTTGACTTCATTCCATTGGCCCAAGGTGAAATGATGTATTTAGGAGAATGCAAGTTTACATATCTATGAGAATTACAATTGCTTTAATAAAGCAATTTTTTACCTTTTTTCCCCTTTTTGGAGTGAAATTTTGTTTTTGAATTTGATTATTTATGTGTTCTCCAAAAACAAAATAATGTATACTTTACACATACGAGAGTATCAAGATAAAAGGTGTCCTTTGAATTCTAATTGTACCTGAACAATTTCCAATTAAACCTGAATGGCAACTTGGCATGCTTAGATCTCACAAAAAGTAAATATTGAAAAGAGTGAAAGGATAATTGTTTAAGACCAGCAACCCATGGAAATAAAATTACTATGGTCTCACACTTACACAGCTAAATAATAAATATTGTAGTTTAACTTTATTCTTATAAATATGGTTGCAGATTTATATTATATGAGTCAAATATGTTGATAATCGGTTTCCTTTTTTCTTCTGATAAAATAGAGTACATAACATATCTCACGCTGTTCTTTCTAGAATAAACTTTGTAACATTTACAAGTTTTTATATTCTTTTCTTTCACACAAAAATAGTGAAAAGGAATTTAAGATACATATTTCTAAAATAAATAATTAATCTGCTCTGTGCTGTAGAGAAAAAAGTTTATTAAGGTATATTTTATTGTTTTGCAACAATAAGACTGTAATGGAACTTGCCCATTACAGTGATGTTTAATAGTCGTATAAAATAAATTTGTCACATGACCAACCCATTTTTATGAACTTTTTTACAGCAGTTAATGAATCACCAGGGTCATTAAATGAATCTGGTTATTAAGCAAATGCCATGGTCATTAAGTGAACCAATGACTCACTATGGGCACAATTTTGCCAAAACCTAGAAGTGAATGCTGGTTTTTGGCAAAGTAATCATAAAATGCAGTTACATGACTGCAAGATTCTGCAAATGGCTATAAGTGTGGCTGCATTGCTGAGTGTCCAAAGTTTGGTCACATGACTGCAGATGGAGCCCAACTATCAACTTTGAATATGGGTCATTTTCCAATTCCAGAAGGTCACAACTTCAAATGATCACTAAGCATCTGGTTGTAAATTAAGGACTACCTGTACCAGAAATGATCTCTACAGAAATTCTTCCATTATATGAGGGGAATACCACAGTGCAAGAAATGATTGCAAAATAGCCTTGACTTAAACATAAAAGTTGACATATGTAAACTTTGCTGCTTGGTGTGAAGATAATAAAGTATAAATATTATGGATTTATTAAAATTTCCTAGTAAAATCAGATTATTTAACAATTCATAATATAATAAATGTAATATAATGTAATATAATGTAATATAATGTAATAAATGTAATACATAATAAATATAATATAATATATATAATATATATAATATAATAATAAAAATATATAATATAATAAATACTACTACAATACAATCATACTATACAATAAATAAATACTATACATAAATATAACTACTATAAGTACTATACTATAATACTTACTATACCATACACACTATACCAAAATATACTATACTATACGTACTGTACTGTACTGTACTATCTATACTATACTATAACTATACTATCTATACTATACTATACTCTACTAG